>NW_015548201.1:282602-291891 GCF_001515605.1 Sinocyclocheilus anshuiensis | reverse complement strand
TTGAGGAAAAAAAGAAGTCTGGTTTCGCGCTGTGTCACGCTAACCACCGCACCGCACACGCACTCTGCTCCGGTCCAGAGACACAATAGCACGGAGCGGATCGGCGCGAGTCGGCGCAGACAACAAAATGTATCGGAGCTATTTGAATTCTACACAGAATGCAATATTTTATAGCAATATGGATGAGATTGTGGCTGGCATACCCTGTCAAATGCTGCTTTACGGAATCCTGTTTCAGTTAAAATGACGTCAACACAGAGTAACGCTGCGTGTTTCTAAGCATTTCAGGGGACCTTTAAGTTCGGCCATCCTACACACACATGACTGACCGCTCGCTCGCACCAACAGGAGGAGGAGGGTCGTGTGACTCTCTACACTGCACTCAACCTGAGGGATTCCTACACTTTCAATCTTTGAGGAGACATGAAAAACAGCGCATACCGCAGGAACGGTATAATGGAAAATATTAGCGGTTTTGAAACCGTGAAATTTTCAAATCGCGGTATACCTTGAAACCGGTATACCGCCCATGCCTAGTGCGGTCACCTTGTGCTCAAAAATACAGCTGGTGCCATTTAAACCTACTTTTTGTTTATAAGATCTCTATGGCAACATTTCAGTTTGTGCATATAATTTGAATTTATTACTTCACTAAGTGATTGTTTAAAATGTTGAGTGCAACAGACCAAAAACGGTTAGACTAATGATTCGCACCCTATTCTGGAAGGAGACTAACTTTTCAAAGCGCAAATAAATGAAGGATAGCTAATGATCACTTGCTACCCTTAACCTCAAATTAAATTTAGACTCTGATCTGAACTATTTAAAACAAGTCACATCAGGACATAAATGTATTGCTTAGTCAAATTGTCATGTTATTTCCCATAAGTTTTTGTTGTTGACCTGACTCAACCCTGCAACAAAAGTTCAAACTTGTGAAAGACTTCCAAGGTCAGTAGCTCAGCTTTGTTTGGACATACAAATTTAATCTGATCCAATCCTGGATTACGGTCTCCTCGACACAGTTCAATCACACACCGGATTTGTCAACAACTCGCTGCTCTCAAACTCTTTGTTGATAAAATTGTGCGGAGCAGTTGCAGAGGATGATGCAAGTGCTTATAGATCCTACACACAATATGCTCATCTTCATCACTGGCTACAAAACATCTTTGAGCGCCTTTCACAAGCCCAAAAGCAAAATTTACCAAAAGTTCTAAAATCAAGCCTTGTTCAATTTTTGAACAAAGTCTGATCTTTCTGCAGCCAAGATAGTGGCAAACATCGGTGAAGATGAATTATTGATTCAGCAATTAAAGAATTTTTAACACACTAAGCCATGCCTTAGTTCTGCAAGGAGCTGCATATTTCATAACTTTTCAATGCAACCTTTTCCATGAATTCTGAATATTTTATGTTTCTAAATCCCATACCTAGAGCTGGATCGAGCCATTCACTGCCTTTTCACACCCTCTCTGAAAAGTGCATGGGATTTCCTAATGTTCTACACTTTTTGCCCTTGAGATCAGCACTTCAACGCAGGATGCAATATGGCGTCTGTCCCAGTGAAACTGGCAAAAGAGTGGCCATTCCCTAAATGACAATGCTCACAGAGCACATTCCCTTCAATTAGAAGCAGGCCAATTCTCAGTTTAGTCTTGGTCGTGTTGCTGAATGACAATTCTTCAATGACACAGCTTATTAGCTTGCTATTTCTGTCTGGATCAGAGAAACTGGCCCAAACACGTGACATCCAATAGCCCACGTACTTACATCAAAGCTGTTGAGGGCATAGGCCAGTTCTCCTCCACCTGCAGACTGGGAGAAGCTGGAGTCCTCACTGCTGGTAGCCTGTGCTGCATTAGATATGCCGGAGACAGCGTGCTGCAGCTGCTTGTAGATGAGGTCCCGGTTGGCCTTGTACGCCGCCACATCTGGGTGCTGCAGGCAGGCACGCGAAGCTGTGTACAGCATGGGAACGTTCCTCTGAAGGACACCGCGAGCCGCCGCCATTTGGTCTTTGTGATGGACGTCCTTGAGTTCCTGTCATTTGAAGAGGGGGAAGAGGGAGAATTCAGGGGTGATGTTACAGGCCTGTCATAATAAGGACATTAAAGAGCATCCCCCAAGGGCTCTCACATGCTCATAATCAGATCATGACCATACAGCCTGTAGAAACACGTGCCATGTGGAACCAAAGTAAATATGATCACTTTTGTTAAGTGAACACATTGGGTATTTTGTCTACTTTTTTTATTATTGCCAGTGTACATAATGAGTCAGATGGACATAATTTTTTTTCCTTCATGCCATAAGTGCCACATTTTAAAGACGACGTGTCAAGTTAATCAACGGCCTGCTCCATACGCACTCCATCTAGCTGTATGAAAGAGGAAATGCATCCTGCCCTCTAATCTAAAGTGTTTCTGTTGCTGACCCATACTTAAAGTCCGTGTACATCGTTGACACAAATTGCTGTCTGTCAGAACACAAGTTACAGAAAAAAGGAAGGAAGAAAAAAAAAAAAAAAAACATACTTTGTGGCCAGTCTGAGTACAGATGACACAGGATTTTGCTCAAATAAATGTGAAATGTTTTGAAGATGGGGGAGGGGGGGGTAAGAGGGTCAATTTATGTGCTTTCATGATCGATCTTTGCAGTCAAACCTAAGATCACCCAAGTGTGGACTAGCTCTCACTGAAAATTACTTCTGCTCTTGGTGGAAAAAAGCATAACTTCTGAGACAGAAGTAGGGAAATGTTTTTCAAAAATTTAATACCAGAGCAATTTGCACCTTGGGAGAGAGGCTGTAGCGTCTGTCGACTGATTTGCGAAATTATAAACTTAGAAGGGCCCAGTGTAGCATAAGAGGGGAAATCACTCTAAATAAATAAAATGAACAGCTCCATATTCGAACAGAGAAATAATTAGCATTATCAAGATACTATAATCTCTCTCTATTCCGAAAAAACGTTCATTCTATTAACCCTAATCAATGAGCTCACCTGGAAAATTCATGCTAAAATCCATCACTGCTTAACCTGATAAGCCCAAAAAATCCCAAAGACGCAATTCTCATATCATTTTAATGGATTTCGTCACTCTAGCTGCTCCATCCTAGTCATGCTTTTCCCCAACCGATACAAAGATTGTTCGTTATTATACGCATCAAATCTTCAACCAGAGCTACACAGCTCCTTGCTGCACATGTGGGCGGAGGATGTAATTCTATTCCAAGTCAGTACGTCACTGAATGAAATTAGATCTCCTCGGATTATGAGGACATTGGGTATGAGGAGTGGCTGCATTTTACCTGCTGCCTCTTGGCCGCCATCATGTTCAGTTTGTCCACCTCCGGTTTCAGAGCTTTGTACTGAATACCCAGGTCCTGCTCAGTGCCAGCGTTACGTACCTTCACCAGGCTCTCCTCAACCTGTGGGTCAAGTATGATAAACAGTTAAAAGAAAAAGTCTTAATGGTCTACGGACATTAAGTGCGACATTTAAAAATCATTCATGTGTTTATCCTGCAGGCATTGTATTTCTTAAACACCATACAACTCAATTTCAAGGGAATAATCGTGCAGCCCTTATATATTAGGGATGCACCGAATATATGGCAACCAAAATTATTCGAAATAAGCGTAAGACCGAATAAATTGTACCGAACAATGATATGACGCGATCAAATAGCAACCAGCGCAGAGTCAGAGGTGCGCACTCTTTATTATGCAGCACACACGTCAGCAGTCAGCAATATTTTGATTCTTTGATTAGGCTAATACAAAGTTAAAAAGAACAGCATTTATTAAAAATAGAAATCTTCTCTAGCAATACAAGTCTTTACTATAACTTTTTATCCATTTAACACATCCTTGCTGAAAAAAAGTAATTTAAAAAAAAAAAAGAAAAAAAAATTACTGACCCCAAACTTTTGAATAGTATAGTGTATATTGTAATACAAAATTTCTATTTTGAATAAACACTGTTCTTTTTAACTTTTTATTTATCAAAGAATCCTGACAAATATCACAGGTCCCAAAAAATATTAAGCAGCACAACTGTTTCCAACATTGGTTATAAATTAGCATATTAGAATGATTTCTGAAGGATCATGTGACACTGAAAATTCAGCTTTGCTTTACAGGAATAAATTAAATTTTAAAGTATATTAAAATAGAAAACGTTTATTTTAAATTGCAATAATATTTCACAATATTATTTTGTGATTTTAAATTGCAATAATATTCCACAATATTATTTCGTGAAATAATATTCAGTATTTTTTTATCAAATAGATACAGCCTTGATGAGTCTAAGAAACTTCTTTTAAAATTTACTGATCCCAAACTTTTGAACGGCAGTGTATTATACTGTAAAAATATTTTCTCAGGTAACCTAAAATGTACATCATTTAGTTACATCAAGGGTCAAATCAAATATAAATAGCATATTAAAGTTACACTTTTTTTTTTTTGTGTACGCGCTGTACAGGTCTGGTATAAAGAATGTTTTTGCTCAGGTGGCCGAAATGTCCGCCCAACAGAGAAAAGTTTTGCTCAGCAAGAACAAAAATTAGAGGGAACATTGCTTACATGCAACTATTACAAAAAGTTCAAACGCTCACTGATGCTCCAGAAGGAAACACGATGCATTAAGAGCCTGTAGGTGAAAACTTTTTGAATTTGAAGATCAAGGTAAATTGAATTTATTTTGCCTTCTAGGAAACATGTAAGTACCTTCTTTGGCTTCTGAAGGGCAGTACTAAAAGAAAAAAAAATAGTCTATTTAGCAATAGGCAAAATAAGAAAAATGTACACATCTTCATTCTATTCAATAGTTTACACCCCCTGGCTGAAATATCTTCTTAATGTCAGTACAAAATAAAAAGTAACATGCATTTTGTATGATCCCTCTTATTTTGGTAAAATAATTAACATTTTGCAGATACTGTAAAGTGTATGTACAATTTTAACCACAACGAGAGAGACAGAGAGAGATGAAATTATTGCACTGAAAAATAATTAGTAACAACCATTGAGCCAGAAAACCTGCCACCTACAATCAAATTGTAATCAGTGCACTTCCTTCCACCACTGTTGTAAAAAAAAATTAATTAATAAAAAACAAATAATAATGTCCAACTCTATCATGATTTATCACTTTTCATAGTTTACTCTAATTAATTCAACAAATGCATCAGCCAAATCATTAGTACATTAGTCAAAATCAGACAAGAGAAATATTTCATGGTCACACAAGCATACTTAAAAAGCTTCTCATTTGATCATTCAAGCTGAGCTCCCAAAACAATTCAATAAAGAAGAAAAAAAACAAGAAAAACAGCGCCTTCTCTTCCACAAGAAAGCTTTGGCTTCCACTTGCACAAACTTACATCATAAACTTCAAGCAAAAAACACTGGCATAAAAATCTAATTGTAACTAGGGCTGGACAATAATTCAATATCAAAATGTATTGCGATATTTTTTTTTTTTTTTTCAATAATGGTGATATGATTTTTAAACATTTCTGATATTTCAATATACATTACCAGTGTTTCCCATACATTGATTTATTTGTGGCGGCCCGCCGCGATATCAACACTGACCGCCACAAACAGATTTCCAAAAGGCTTTGACAGTTTGACTTCATTGAATAAACATGAGCACTGCACATTTCAAAACCAAAACACGGCGCGGGTGTTTTATATGAATGAATCGTTGAAGGAACCGACTGTCTTCAGAAAAGTTTTGATGGGATTTTCGTTTTATCTGATAAAGCAGCATTTATGAGCAGAGCGCTGCTTTGTTTACAGCCGTTACCGGGGAAACCGCTGTTTCTGCAGCGCCAAAGTGCCTCCTGCTGGCAGAGAATGAATGTGCATTTTTAATCAGCCCGTCTCTAACTCTGAGCACTTTTCATATTCTTTATTCTGGCTGAAGCACTTTTGTTTCAATGTATAAGAATAATCAGCCTATGTTATAGATTAAAGTTAAAGATATTAACATAAATAAGGTGAGTCTGAGAGTCTTATGTTTATTTGACGTGATTTCACATTTCTTGTTTGTATAAAGGCTAAATACAAATAAAGGGTGAACATTAATTTATTTGTACCGTTTCTATTTCTAAAATATTATATAGTTTTATAAGAGGAGGTTTTGTAGACTTGGCAAATTCATTTTTCAGAAGTTTGTAGGTACAGACATCTGTTGTGGGCATTCTTGGCAGTTTTTCTGAGGCTTTTTATTATATTGTTCATATCAATATCGGAATTATATCGTATCGACCGAAATCAAGAAATATATAGTGATATAAATTTTGGCCATATCATCCAGCATTAATTGTAACACTGAAAAAAGAATCCACCTGTATCATATCATAATTTCAATTAAATTTCTCAGAGGGACGCTTTTCACAGCCCTGCCAACATGGTGAAATCATTTTGTGCTCAAACGTGACAAGACCTCTCTACGCTGCATCAAGGACTACACAAAGTGTGATTCAATAGCATGTTGCTTACAGAAACAGAAAGTGGATGTAATCTAGTTTGTAACAACCTATAGACTGAATGCAAATAAATCTAATATAAAACCTAGGCATATGTGAAACACAAATTGTAGGCAACAGGAAGGCTTGCAACATCCAGCTTCCATTCAGGGTTTTCTTTTTATATATGAAGTGTTAATATCCACACACAGTAACTGGGTTTGCAGTGCATATAATTACTGTTGGAGGAAGTTCAAGAAGGGTTGGGCAGTAAACCCAGAGGGCAATACAAGCATGGACACCAGTGCAGATGATGAAGCAGGCATGTGATCAGCTAGAGACAAACAAGAAGGAAAATCTGACCATGCCCCACAAGCTATGCCCCCGGCACTTACTTAAAAAAGATATATATTATCATCACGTTAAAAGGTATATCTTATATCGTAATACTTACTATTAAGCAGCATTTAATAATCATGATAATAATTAATATAATTTGTGCCGTCAATCGATTAAAAAAAATTAAATCGCACATTTTTTCTGAAATTAATTGATTAATCGCGATTAATCCCACCTAGGACTGGGCTGTACATCAACTTTGTTCGATATATAGATATATTCTTTATAAGCGATATGGTATGAGGCAATACCGGTTATATCGATATACAGTTGTTTGAAACGAACACATCTGAAAAATAGCAGAGGACACAGAGTGAGCTGCTGCAGGGAAAAGTACATAATCCAATTTGTCCTAAACATGAGAAATGCTTTATATTAAGGGCTTTAAAATAACTCGTAAGGTATAGTTAACACGTGTAGTTTAAAGCGGTTTGCCCCATCCGATGTTCTGACAGATATGATACTTGCACTGTTTAATGCGTTTTAGATGTGGTGGTTTCCTCAGTGCATAACTTACATTTCACTGGTATATTCTCCATCTGTAAATGTTAGAAAGTCATGGAAATATTTCCATTTTGCTGTCAGGAGTGCATGAGCCTTCTGCACGTCATTCTCCGCTAAACTTCACAGACTTCAGTAAACGAGCGATGCCGCACGCATGCGTGCCAAACAGACAGAGCACAATGGAATATGAGTGCAATAATTCCGACTGAAATACACATTTTGCTAAAATATTTGTTGTTGGAGAATAAATGTGCCATATGTAAAAGTTTAAAGCTACAAGTGTGTTTTTATGATAGCACTAACTATGCGTATGTATATGTATATATATATATATATATATATATATATATATAAAAAATAAGCTGTTGTTTTTTTCTTAATCCAAAAATAAAGTGTAAAAAATGCAGAGAAATATACCGCATATTGCAATCCAGCCAAAAAATACAGAGATTAGTGTTGTCAAAAGACCTGGTATTTCGGTACCAAGTCAGTACTAAAAAAATGAAAACGTTATAGTACCAGATTTTCTTAAGTACCGGTGGTACAGAGTACCCGGCCAACCCAGTTCTTGATGCACTATCCGAAAGCCATCCTCTTCATAAAAGCACTGAGACATGGCAACCTCAAGAGGAGGAAACACATCAAACTAAAAAAACACCTTAAAGACAGACACCCTGATCAAATGAAAGAGCTCAAGCAGGTAAGTTTCAATTAAAATGTTTAATATTTAGAGCTTCTGTTATAAATATTATTCCATATTATAATTTGAATGTTGGATTGAAATAAACATCGCCGGTAGCGTATACGTAAGTTAGTTAATCATTAGCATAAGCACGGCTAACGCTAATATAATGAGCATTAGAATGAAGTTTCTTTGTTAACTATTTAATGCTCCTATAACTTTTATTAGTGTAACAAACAGGAGGACATAATTGTTTTTTTCAATTTTTACACAACAGAGGCTTTTAAATTAACTGTGTATCCAAAATATGTGTGTTAATGACTTAATGTTTTCTAATGTGAGTTAGATCTAGTAACATCTTACAGTGAGTGAACGATATATTTTTAAAACATTCATTAATGTTTGTGAATGTTATTTAATACAAACACTTGATCATTCATGTTTGTTCATTGTGCATCAAATAATTTTAACCGATTGAACTTGTGATTGTAAATTCATAAATTTTGAAATTAACCCCAAGAAGAAGAATTGCTATATAACTATTGTTTATTGATAGGTCATGTTATCTAACAAATGGAATCTTATTGTAAAGTGTTTTTAATACTACAGTGTCCATCTATTTGATATACACTTAATATTTGCAATCTTATCTAAAATCATTATAAAAGCTGAGGTTTGTTATTTCCTGAAAAGTTATATTTTAGCTGGTGTCAATGATCTTATGATGTATTTGGTCAGACTCAGCCCATTGCTTTACTGAAGTATATTATATTTTCCTTTTACAGCTGCAGACTGAGGAAGATCCTGAAACACACAGCAAACCCTAAAACAGACAACAGTTTACAGATGTTTTTCAGTGGCAGCAGAACTATGACTAAACTTTTGGGTGAAACTTGTTTACTTTTTTCATACTTTTATTACTCGTGGAAAAACTTGAAACAATTTTAAATAAGTATAAAGAATGGCATTGGTTTTGTACATTTAATTTTTGTTTAACGTTATTAATAAAAATGTTGTTCAATTAGCATGTTTTTGTGTTTTGCGAAATTGGTTCCGAGAACCGTGGATTTTCACTGGTATCGGTACCGAATACTGAAATTTTGGTACCGTACAACACTACAGATGAGCTTCCCTGAGACTTCCCCGTTTCTGACAGTTTGTGCAGAAATTCTTTGGTTATGCAAACCGATTGTTGCAGCAGCTGTCCGGGTGGCTGGT
>NW_015548201.1:278207-282262 GCF_001515605.1 Sinocyclocheilus anshuiensis | reverse complement strand
AAAAAAACAGGAGGACATGATGATATTTACTATTTTTACACACCAGAGGCTTTTAAATGAATTGTGAATCTAAAATATTCGTGTTAGAGAATGTACAAATGGTTAACATTGTGTCATATCAGTCAGAAAAGCAGTTCTGAGATCTTTTTGAGGCTTTTTATTTTTTATTTTTTTAGCTAACTTAGTTGTTATTCTTGGCTGAATAACTCTAGAAGGATTTAAAAGCCCTTTAAAATTAAATATGTACACAGTTTGGATTAAATGAAAGTATAGTCAAATGTTTTAATTAGCATGTTTTTGTGTTTTGCTTTGGTACCGAAATTGGTACCAAGAACCGTGGATTTTCACTGTTATTGGTACCGAATACTGAAATTTTGGTACCGTGACAACAATAACAGAGACACGATTTTTTTTTGGCTATATCGCCCAGCCCTACTCCCACCTAACATTAAAGTTTTTAAATATACTTTTATATTGTATTAATTTCACATTCGATCTTCAAATGAATGTAGAAAAAACAAAGACAGTATATTTTTAATATTTGTTTAGTAGCAGCTTTTTTAATGTCGGAAGGAGAGTATCACTGATACCAATCCTGCTGATGTCTCTATGAAATAGTTTGTTTTTTTTCTAATATTTAACCATTGACTATAGCCATTCAACATTACAGTAGCTATAATTCAGAGCTATCAATTGTAACATTTATTAGACTTTAAAAAATAAATTCTAGTGAACTTAAAACAATCTTCACAAACCCATTACAATAAAATGTATAAAATGTATAAAATTATATAATATAATATAATATAATATATAATATATAATATAATATAAATATTAATTAAATTGTTATTACTACCAAAAGTTTGGAAACATTACAATTAATGATTTTGAAATAAATCTCTTCTGCTCACCAAGGCTGCATTTATTTGATCAAAAAGTAAAAACAGCAATTTTAAAATATTATTTAAAAAAAGTTTTCTATTTTAATATATTATAAAATGTAATGTATTCCTGTAATTTATTATGATGCAAATTTGAATTTTCTGCATGATTACTCCAATTTTCAGTGTCACATGATCTTTCAGAAATCATTACAATTTTTCAGGATTGTTTGATAAATAGAATGTTAAATGGACAGCATTTATTTGCATTTATCAAATATATTTATTAAATAGAAATCTTTTGTAACATTTTAAATGTCTTCACTCACTTTTCATCAATTTAATGTATGATGAATAAATATTAATTTCTCTCTTTTTTAAATCTTACCACAAATGTTTGAGTGACTGTTTACACAAAAATGTTAAGCAGCAAAAACTGTTTTTAACATTGACAATAATAAATCGTAAATGTTTCTTGAGCAGCAAATCAGCATATTAGAATGATTTCTGAAGGATCATGTGACACTGAAACATATCTTTGTAAACAACAGATTTATAAACGATTCTAATGACAAATGTTGTGTTCCAAATGTAAATTAAAGCAACTCTAACGCAGCTAGCATTTACAGCGAATAGAAACTGAAAACAGTACTGTTACAGCAGACATGTAGCATGTCAAACTATAGCCTATATTTATATAATTACATCACAACGGTTTCGAATTTTATGATAGTACTAAGCATTCTCAAATTCTCATCACCATCCATAAAAAAAAGTTACCGGGGGAATAACACATTTCAGCACGGATTCTACTCTCATTTGGCACTTTGAACCCTTTTAAAAGTCCTGCAAATGGTGCCGCGAGCTCATACAGCGCTCTCAGGACCATTCCGTCTGATGTATAAGAAAACAACCTTTTCGCAGTTTATTTAGTTAATTGCTTAAGGCCATTTCGCAATTTCAATCTTCATGCACTAACTAGCATCACCCTGGACAACCCTAAATTTATTTTATGACTAATCTGCATGATTTACGTGGGTCATGATTTTAGGCCAAAATAACCAGAAGTCCGGATTAATCCGTAAGAATCACATCCCTGATGAAGGGGGAAAAATAGGACTAAACTTGGCATCTTTTTGTGTGCTTTACCCAGCCTTCTGGACCACTGCCAGTTCCCTGAGGTACTCCCTTCGGCTTTAGCTTTTTCTCAGATTCAGAGACTGACAAAGGATAGAGATAATGAAGGGGGTTATAAAAGAAATCTGAAATCAGTGGTGGACTGAGTCTAAGTGATACAACAAGATATGAAGGTTCAAAATAACCTTGCTATCAGCCAATTACAAATGTAAATGGTAGCACCAGTTATGCGCACAACACATTTTGGCTAATTTCCAGCTTAAAACTTGAGTTCCAACAAGTGTCATATATTTAAAAAGATCAGCCTGATACTTTGACAGAGTTTCTGCTGGTTGGCATGATATGAGCCACTCCAAAACGAAATTGAAATTGCCGGGGAAATACTCTGCCCATTTTCACATATCCCTTCCAGGCATGTCTAGAGTGATCAAAATGTTAAAAGAACCATTCACTCAAAAATGAAAATTGTGTCATAATTTACTCTCGACAGACACCAAAGGTTCTTGCATTTCTCGTAAGTGAAACATGCAAATGAATATGCATGCACATGAAAGACATCTGAAAGCTACAGCAGAGGGGAAAATTAATAATGAATATAGTAACTTAAATTAAGAGAAAGCTACTGTATGGCTTCAGTAAACTTGTACTATAGGGTGAGAATCACAGACCACTTTTATAGGTAATGCTTTTAAAGGGGTCATATGATGCGATTTCAATTTTTCAGCTTCATCACTGTGTCTGTCACGCGACTCTGTTCCCCTTTCGGGCTCTGTCTTTACATTTATTTTGAAAGATGAAGCTCGCTATTATGGTAAGGGGCGTTACATTTCCGACAAGTGCTTGCGGTGTTCGGCCAATCACAATGCACTGGGTCAGCTGGCCAATCAGAGCAGACTGCACTTGTCGGAAGGAGGGACTTTGTAGAAAACGAAGCGTTTGAGAGAGGCGGGGCATAGAGGACCTACAATAATGTACAGTATTTGAAAAATAATGTGTTTTTTTAACATTAAAGCACGTCAACATATTCTGTTACACCAAATACACAAAATAATGATCTTTAAAAAAGCATCATATGACCCGTTTAAGACTGAAAGCCCATGGTTATCATATATTATGGAAAACAGCGTCTCTGATGTTCAATTAATCTCCATGGGAATCCATACAGGTCTGGAACTACACTGTTCAAAAGTTTGGGGTCTGAAAGATTTTTTTTGTTTCTGAAAGAAGTCTCTTGTGCTCACCAATTATTTGATCAAAATCAATAAAACAGTCATACTGAAATATTACAATTTAAAATAACTTTTATATTTTAAAATATAATTTATTCCCCTGATGGCAAAGCTGAAATTTTAGCAGCCATTGAAACTTTATTTGCATATTACTCACTTATTAAATCTTTCTAATTCGCTGCTCAAAAAACATTTCTTATTATCAATGCTGAAAACAATTGTGCTGCCTAATTTGTGTGGAAACCAACATACATTTTTTCAGGCCATTTAAGTTAAAAAGTAGGGCTGCACGATATTGGAAAAAGCTCACATTGCGATATTTTTTTTTTCTTTTTTTCTGCGATATATATTGCGATATGGAGAAAAAATCAGATGACTTGGCTCTATTTGGAAAAAAAAATAATCAATGATTGGGGTGATTTTGTAGGCGAGTAAATCAGCATAGGAAATAAACGAATTAGAAGCATAGATAAATAACAGAACAAAGATACAAATTAAATAAGCAGTGCTTTATATTTTTCAGGCAAGTCTTAACAGTATTCAGGTACAGAAATTGAATAATCAAACGTAAAATAACGCTGCATAGTTTTCACTATAAATTAAATCTAACAAATCTGTGTTAAAGCTACAAAAGTGATTTTTCTTTGTGTTTTGTTGTTTGATTAACGTTCATGACAGAGAAAGCAACAGGAACATTCAACTGCTGTGAACCAATATACTGTTACACATCCATATTCTTTCTCAATTGTTTCCCTTCGCCTAAGCAACTGTGTTTACAAGGATACTTGCAGAGCACAGTATTTCA
>NW_015548201.1:277567-277939 GCF_001515605.1 Sinocyclocheilus anshuiensis | reverse complement strand
TCAATTGTTTCCCTTCACCTAAGCCATAAGCAACTGCGTTTACAAGGATACTTGCAGAGCACAGTATTTCAGGCACAAATAGACGCAGACGTGAACAGAAATTAGTGTTCATGTGCATCTGCGTGGCTCTCACCATGTCTACACCGGATGCGCGCGACAAAATACAATGAACCCATTATAATAAGTGATGCTGTCTACACTGGATGCAGCGCGGCACGACAAATCCCCGACAGTAAACTGATGCCTCATTCTCTTTATGACGTACTGACACAAAGTTAAAATGATATGCAACGGTCGCTTTAGGGCCTTTCGCACCACGGGAACCTTTTCATAGTACCAGAACTAATTGTGGAACTACCCACTTTTTGCGTT
>NW_015548201.1:270702-276919 GCF_001515605.1 Sinocyclocheilus anshuiensis | reverse complement strand
ACTTATTTCGCAAGTATGGAGAACAGCGATAGATGGACGGACGCTGAAGTGCAGGCACTTGTAGCAAATGTAGCACTGCCAATTGTCGTTGAAGAGTCTTTCTTTCAATCGCTTTACGTATACGTCGACTTTCCATGTCCATTATTGTGAAACCCGCGAGACATAAAAAGACAGCTCCGATCACTGTCGACCGGCTTACATCACTTAGTACACACTGTCGGTGTGAATGCAACCCTTTAAATGGTACTGGGAAATAGTTCGCGCAAAATCGTCCCAGTACTTTAGTACTGTACATTTAGTTCTGGAACTAAAGCGGTGCGAAAGGCCCTTTTGTCGCATCCAGTGTAGACACACTTTGGGGCCGTTCGTTCACATGTCGTGCCTAAAAACGCGTGGAAAACGCCAACCGCGCCGCTTTCTCCTTCTTTCCAAAGCGTTCGGGAGCTTGCGCTTTCGTGGCGTCTGCCGTTGCTAAGAGACCGTGACCTGCGCTCTCCACGACGACGCGGAAGTTTCAAAGGATAAATGGATTTCCAGCACTGAAAATCGCTTGCAGTAGGTCGGCTACTAAATTTATTTAAAATAGGTATCTCTGTACAGCTGTCGCATCCGGTGTAGACACCGTGTCTGTGTGTGAGCAAAGAAAACAATCAGTATAAATATAACGATCAGTATACTAAGCATCGCACATCCTGCGATGTGACTATCGCGGATGCGCACATCACGATATCGATGCTGAAACGATATATCGTGCAGCCCTATTAAAAAGGACAGCATTTATTTGAAACGCCAATTTATTGTAGCATCAAATGTCTTTACTGTCATTTTTGATCCATCTGACACATCCTTGGCTAAAAAAAAAATATATACTATTCTTACTGACGAAACTTTTGAACTGTAGTGTATGAGAGGTTGAGTAAACAATAATTGTCACTTTTTTGTGAACCAACCTTTCAAAGAGTAAAAATGTATGTGTGTCTCTCACCAGTTTGAGCTGAAGCAGAAGCTGGTAAACATCAGCCATGTCCGCCAGTACAAGCAGATGAGTGACAGCAGAAAGAAGGGCACGTGCAGCACGGACCATGTTGCCTCTCTTCATTGAAGAACAGGGATCCTCTGCAAACTCTCCTGAGGCCAACTTCATGGATTCTCCTACAAAAAAAACATTCATACACAGTCTCATTAATAGTTTTAATTTGTCCTTTCATAGCCTTTATGATGCAAGAGTAGCAAGGTCAATGAAATGATCATTTCCCAATGTGGAAGTCAACATAACAGATAATTCAACATCTGAAGATGCAATTACTTCCAAAGAGACCTTTTGAAATGCTAAAGACTGGGACCTAATTATTCTCCGTTATTTGATTAAAAGCTGCTTCAGTTAATTGACAATGATAATACTGTCCAAGGTCACTTGCGAGACAACACGAACACATAAGAACACAACGTACAGGAGGTTCTTTAGTGGCAATCCGGCCTTACAAACCCAAGTAAACAATGAGCAGGACAGGGGAAAAACATCAATAATTCCCTGTAACAAAGAGCTACATGGTGAGCTGTGAAACTTAAACCAAGAATTCAGGCGGTAGGTCTGACTCAGCCACCCTGCAGTCTGTCATAAGAGCAGAGCCAAACACTACACACAAGAACAACTACAAGGTGAAATATAGAGCTAATCACCAGGGCAGCGGGTGTTCATGTTCCAGGATAAATGCCAGTGGTTAGGGGGGTGACGGGTTAATTGCATTAGGATGTCATTTTGTGAAATGCAAGATGGAGAGGAAAGTCAGAAGCAGTGAAACATTGTGGTGAAAGCAAAGGCTCGATTCATGTCTACTCATAGCCAGCTCTGTCACATGCTAGCACACCAAACGAGTCCTTTCAGTGAAGGTCGAGTCCCTGGGATAACACTGACGTCTTATCTGATGTGCTTGCGAAAGTGTGTCATCACTTGCCTTCACATCCCAGTTGGCTCATGTTGAAACCTTTTCAATGCGACAAAGCAGAGCATTTTAAAAGCAGCATAAAATACGAAAATGAATAAGCGCAGGCATATGACCACAAACCTCACATCGGACACGGTTTCAGGTTGTTTTGTCAAATGTGTCGGCAAATGCACTGAACAGAATCATGCAGATCTCCACATCCCACTCAAGCCATACATAAAAATAAAAAGCCTGCAAAGAAAGTGGCCAAGAGTGCAAGAAATGGCCAAGTTCATAACTAGACTAAACTGAAATTGACAATGAAAAGAGAGAAAAATAAATTTGCGGGGGCAGTGAGTAAGAGCTTTGTGCTCGGGAGGGCATCTCATTCTTTCCTTTGTTGATGCTTGGAATAATGTGCACACTGCACAGTGTTCCCTGGTAACAGGAAGCAAGTCTCGCAGAATGATGGCAACAAGATTTTCTGGCTTATTACGCAAGCGGTGGTTGCCACACACACTGAATGGTATCTCTAAAAACCTTCCTATTTTTATCCATCACATAAAAAGAAATTCACCCCACCATAAACCACACAAAAAGAACTAAGGACTCTGGGACTGTCATTCCCTCCTGAGGGTGCAATCAATAAGACTATTTTCACGGGCCTGATAGTAATCAGTGCACCCATAATAAACTCACATCTATCACTTCTAAGGTAGCGCTCACAAGAGGACCACAGAGGCTTGTGATGAAATGTTAAAAGCAGATGTCTGAAGGCACAATGAGCATCCAGATACCCTGGAGGGAAGGCAGATGGCATTATCATACCCAGCATCCTTCATCCGTCCAGTTGAAAGGTGTGAAGCAATCAAAATCCGTTTCTACGGTAAATAAGACACTTTCCACCCAGGAGACATGCTAATGTTACACATATACATGCTGCAGACAATTCTGGAGCTGTTAGGGAGAAAATCGTTCAAGGATTCCGTAGTTTCTAACATACATTACCCAACGATTACATTTGCCCGGCTAGCAGAACAGCTGGTAAGCTACAGCTGGGTACCGGGATCTCTTTTCAATCTAGGGAAGCTTTAACCCCACTCAATGGTGGCATTATCAGTCAAACTACGCATGGTCAAGCAAAACTGCATAGCTGACAGTCTCCGGCACCAGCGAGCAACAACGTCTGGATTCCGCAGCCAATGACAGCACAGCAAAACCAATGTGACATTCCTCGGCATCATAGCAGCGTGCTGGCCAGCACTTGACAGATTTTACAGCCCAAACTAAGCCAATAAACACTGAGTGTCCAGAGTCTGAAACTGACAAAGATGTTATTCCAACAAGTGATAAGAGGGTTGAGCCTGCACTCCGCATCTCAGAAGTGCGAAATGCCACAATAATTCTAGAAAAAGGGGGCATTCTGACCCAGGAAGTTTACGTCAGCCACTCACTTCGAATGACAATGTATGGTGATAAATTTATGGCTACAGGTTATTTAAGGCACAAGCCAACAGACTTGGCCTGAAGTCTTGCATAAGTAAAGTGTCGCATTCTCCACATCTAACATCACCTTTGACAACTGGCAGACTCCATGTACATATGCAAGTTGTTTTGCGCTTGTTTTCTCATTCTTGTCAACCGAACATAAATAAAAATATATTGATGGATCAGCACAGCAAGTCAAAGCAAGCTGTTCGTTACAGAATGTGACAATCCCTCCTTAGCACAGGTAGCATAGCCATATAACTAGGATTAGTTAGCAACCAATGTCAAAAATGCCATGCAAATTTACATCATAAACTGAAGGCCTCTAAACTCATGTTGATATGATGAGGCTATTGCATCTTATTTAAATGAGTCAATCGAAAATGTGCGCTAACTAGAGTGTCGCAGTGATCGCATATCGATATCAGCAGGATTTTAATCAAAAATGCATGGCAAACAAGGCACGGAGAAATGAGGAGTTGTGCAATTTGACAGGGTTAAACCCTTCTATTAACCTGTCTTCTCCATCCTCTTTCCATAAGGAGGCATGGCAGAGACACTAGTGATGTTCCGTAATGAGAACGAACAACATGAGATTGAGTGAGGGGATATACAGTCTTGGGGAGAAGTACACACTCCAATGCACGATAGCAGCAACTCTGATAGCACAAGCCAAGCTCTCTTAATTCAAAAAATCTATCGCACATGCAGATAAGCACAGACAGATAATGAAAACAGGAAATGAAACCACCGATTAAAGCCATTACTTGAATTAGGATATTCAACCGTTTCTTGTAATAGTTTCAATGGCTGCAGACACTTTTTATCGTAGAAGTAACACCAGGGCTGTGTATTGTCACATTTGACAAATTGATTTGTCTCCGATTCAAAAACTCTTAATTTGATTTGATATTTATTTGTTTGGACAAATATCAGGTACAGTACATGTCAACAGTCTCTCAACTTGTAATAGTGAGAAATAATGAACAACACTCAACTGTGTAAAAAAAAAACCCCAGTGAATTACACATAAGGTACGCAATAAGCAAAAAAACTAAAAACTGAGTTACATAAAAAGATTGAAATTGCACATATTTTTGTATCACTTTATATCTATGCACATTTTGCATGTCTCCTTATTTAACACACCTGATTGAAATCATCTGCTCGAAATCATCTGCTCATTAGGAGAGAGCTCCATGAACTGAACTGAGTGTGCCAGATAAGGGAGACATACAAAACGTGCAGAGCAGGGGATCCCCAGGATCAGGATTAAGAACCACTGGCATAAGTCATACACTAACATACTCTGTAACGAACACATCGCTAAAAGGTTAGCGTCAAAATAACAAAAATATAATAAATATCAGATATATTGCATATATTTAGTAAAATGCTCCTATATAGAGAACTTTGTTCTAGCTAACTAATGAGCTATGGACATTGAATGGCTTTCTTAGGGTAAATGTAACATTATGTTTTATGTTATTATACAAGCTGTTTCCCATGGCTGAAACACTGATTGAGAGATTAAATGAGACATGATACATTTCAGTAAGTTGTACCATTACTTTGAACATACTTTCTGATGTTCATTCATGTTTATTTCAAGCTATAACTAGTAGTACTTCAAAAAAAGATGATTATTGGATAGACAGCAAATTAAAGTAATGTTTAATGAAGTTTTGTTCACACAGAAAACAGCATAGACTAAAAGATTTTTCTTGGAATTTAAGAACTGATATCAGTTCATCAAACTTAATCAATATTGTCAACCCAGCCCTAGTTAACACACTTCTCTTTTTTGCATACCTTGCTTGCGGACATCCTCCACTGCTGCGGTCAGCTCGTCCTTTAAGAACTGGCTCTCTTTAGCAATCTTCTCGCCTTTCTCCAGGAAGTTATGGGTTGCTGTCTCCACAGAGGCTGCTAGAACATGAGCCTTCTTGGAGCGTCCCTTCTTCTTGTTGGATGGTCCTTTGTTGCTAGAGTTCACAAGTGTGGTGACCTGCAAATGGTGCAAGAAAGATTTAAAGGGGTCATATGATGATGCTAAAAATAACATTATTTGGTGTATTTGGTGTAATGAAATGTGTTTATGCGGTTTAAAGTTAAAAAAAACACATTATTTTCCACATACTGTACATTATTGTTTCTCCTCTATGCCCCGCCTTTTTGAAACGCGTCGATTTTTACAAAGCTCATCAGTCTGAAAAGTGAGGTGTGCTGTGATTGGCCAGCTATCCAGTGTGTTGTGATTGGCCAAATACCTTAAGCGTGTAATGGAAATGTTACGCCCCTCACCATACTGTTGATGCCGTGTCCGGCCGGAGTGACGAGACAAAAACATTAAAACCCATTACAAAACGAGGCATTTGTTGCATCCAGTGGGCACATAATTACTGATTATAATGACTTATACTGTCTTTTTACGCATTGCATCGCGCCGCGTAAACATAAAACCCTGACTGCATTTGTGATCGGAGAAACGACAAACAACAAGTGCTACACTACACTGCCCAAAACTCGCGTTTGAATCGTCAGTGGCAAATCCTTTAAATGAAAACGTACTTACAGACTGTGAGTCAGAACAGCCAGCATTGTAGTCTACTCTCCCAGGATCAGTAAACAGTAGGGCTGAACGATTAATTGCATTTGCGATACTATCACGATATGAAAACGCGATTTTTCAATCGCAGAGGCTGCGATTACACGGTCACGTGACACGCGAGAGTAGGGATATGCCGGTATCAAATTTTTATGTTGCGATTAATTGCTAATGCTTTTATCACGGTATACGGTAT
>NW_015548201.1:270018-270206 GCF_001515605.1 Sinocyclocheilus anshuiensis | reverse complement strand
GAAGAGCCCACGATAACAATATCGTGCATATTCATTACCGTGATATATCACATTACCGAATACCGGCACAAGTCTATGCGAGAGTAAAGAGGTGTGTTCGACTTGAAGATCAGATGTATGACATCAAAGTACGGCGAGAGAAAGCATAAGGAGACGTCCGCGCTCTCTTATAGCTCTCGCAGTACTTT
>NW_015548201.1:269708-269891 GCF_001515605.1 Sinocyclocheilus anshuiensis | reverse complement strand
AAATATGACGAGGCATATCTTGCTCTCGGCTTCACTCACCGTGTCTATACCGGACGCTAGAGTTGTCGCGTCACGCCGCAACAGCTCTACACTGGACGCGGCAAAGTGACCTTTGCAAATCATTTTAACTTTGTGTAGTACGTCATAAATAGAACAAGGCATCAGTTTAATGTCGGGTTTTGT
>NW_015548201.1:261646-269618 GCF_001515605.1 Sinocyclocheilus anshuiensis | reverse complement strand
CTTGTAACACTCCAAAGAGAAAGGAAAAATTGAAATCGCATCATATGACCCCTTTAAGGAAAACAGCAACCTTTGGTGATTAATACAACAACTGAGGATGAATATAGGAAAAGTAGCCTGACCTGGGTAACCAAGGGCTCCAGCAGTCTTTCCACAGCCAGTGTGCGGATCTCCAGGCTCTTGGGATCCCATTTGAAGTTGATGTTTGCTGTATTAATGCTTGTCATCATTCTGAGGAGAGAAAAAGCGATCAATGGATTAAGAGGGGTGGTGAGACAGAGACAAATAAGCGGCCTGGGGCTATGTCTTTTATCAAATGAAATGTCACATGACAGATTCATGTTAAGTGTACGCAATCACTTACGATGTAAACAATCCACACTGCTAACCAAATCTAACCCACACTTATGCCATCTGAGTAGTTCTGTTGCCCATTCTGCTATTTTCCATTCAAACAGTGACCGCAGTTGTATTGATCAGCAATCTTGCACTGAAGGACAGGGATAATCAGCCTACCCTGAGGGCTCTGCTGTTGTTGCAGGGGTCTGTCTGCACTAGACAGCCAGACTAAATGGACATTGTTTGCTATATAGGTCAGGGAATGCAGACAAAGTGGGCGAGGTCAGTGTTGCATGACCAACATACTTGGAATAAAACCTTTGAATTCAAATGTGTCCAACAAAAAGTTAGGACATTCAACTTTGGCCCAAACAAACTAAATAATACATAGCATTTTATAATAATAAAAAAAACTACATAAAAAATGAAGCTAAATGAATGAGTAATTTCCATATATACATGCTCATTATGGAAAATGTTGCTATTTAGTTGATTACCATCAAAACAAAACAGAGTAAGAATAGAACTCCGGAGGTAAATATCCCATTCTCTTTCTCAATCAGGAAATTGATTTTTAACAATAACTTATAAACTGTTAAAGTAAAAAAAAACTATTAAAGACTAGGGATGGGTATCGTTTTCGTTTTCATTTTATCGATACCGATACTGATATCGATACTGCTTATCGATACCGGTACTTATCAATACTGTTATCGATACTATTTGGTGCAAAAAAATATGAAGTGAAAAGTTGTTGAAAAATTGAAAAAGTTATTTTATTACTGCTGAACTTTAGCAACAGTATTAATGCTCTTCAGTCAAGAGCAGTGCGTTATTTTTCTCTTTATGTTTTATTTTATTAACATTCAAGGAATAGTTCACCCAAAAATGAAAATTGTTTCATCATTTACTCATTCTCAAGTTGTTTTAAACCTGAATGAGTTTCTTTCTTCTGTTGAACATAAGTTATTTTGAAGAATGTGGGAAACTAAACAGTTGCTGGTCCCCAGTGACTTTCATATTTCTTTTTCCTACTATTAAAGTCAGTGGGGACCAGCAACTGTTTGGTTACCCACATTCTTCAAAATATCTTTCGTGTTCAGCGTAAGAATAAATAAAAATTAATACATGTTTGGTACAACATGACTGATTAAATAATGACAGAATTTTGGGTGAACTAACCCTTTAATGACACACAGCAGTATGTTTAGTACTGCTGCTTTAAGAGCTGCACGCATCTGTTTTTTTCTCAACTGTTTACTTTCACTTTAGACATAATTAACTGTTTATATGTAAATTTTGTGTGTTTTTGACAGTATTAGCGCAATCAGACGATAACTAAGATAACTAAGTAATCAGGTGCTGTTTGACCGGCCTTTTAGTGTACGGATGCGTCGGGTGTACGCGTCCTGACTAAGCACATGTTAGAACAGCACGCAAATGAAACGTTTAACCAGCAAGGATTCAAAGCACGCGGAAATAATGTACTTTTGTGATTGCGAATAAGTCTCGTGAGTGTAACTCTACCGAATCAACATTTGATGTGAATGTGTCTCACGAGTTTCAGTTGGAGCTGGAGCCGCGAGACATAATACAGCGCATTGCTTGAGGTAGATGTTGTATTTTCTTAGTAAATGTTTAATTATATTACTAGTGTTGCCTCCTTTGTTTACTATTACACTACTGCATATATTGCATCAGACACTGGTGTCGTCTAGTTTGTGTCGCACATGCGCATGGATATCACACGCACGTTGAACAAACGTCGGCCACATCATTCAGTGAAGGAAAATGACAAGCAGCAGCTTCTAATTCGTCGTTAACTTTGAAGTATACGGAGATAAAACAAGGCAAGTATCGATAACAGTATTGTTTGTCCTGGACAGGGTTTCTGCAGGATTTTTAAGCTCAAATTTAAGACGTTTTTAAGACCTGCACAAATAAAATTAATACCATATGAGCGGGTAGAGCAATGTCTATAGTACCATATTAAACTGGAAAAATTACTGTAAAAAGCATAATTTACAGATACAAGTTTTCACAAAAATAAAAATAAAATGATAAACTTTATATTTCAGCCTTTAAACCATTTTTAAGAAAATGGATGAGTCAAAAGTATTAATTACTATATTAATTTAAACAATTATTAACAATAAATTATTATATCAATTAAATAACAAATTAAGGGTGTGCGATATTGACAAAAAATTATATCTCGATAATTTACAGGGATTTTATCGATAACGATAATTAGACAATATTTTGCTGAATGTGTTATTGTGCTGATATCTTATCTCTAATTGTGCTGACAGCTGACCAGTGTTCATTTTGACAGCAAATTTTTATTTAGTTTTAGTCAGTCTTTTGACTAAAATGCCATTTAGTTTTAGTCATATTTCAGTCATCTGAATTGTATTTAGTTTTAGTCGACTAAATCTGCAGTACATTTAGTCGGCTAAAACCTAATGGGTTTAGTTACAGTGCATTTATTAAGCATTTCTCTCAAATTTCCAAACTCATTATATAGGTTTGATATTAAGGTTATATCATGATAGACACCGATAGGGCTGCACGATAAATCGACTCTGTGTGTGTATGCTTCAGTGTTAGCGCTCAGAAAACCAGACCGAACTGAGTTCTCTCTTGCGTCGTCAGATTTATCCATATGTCTGCTCTTCTCTTACTCCCACATATTGACATTTTTGAACGTTTTATGCGACGTGCAGCAAGTGTATGTTAGCTTATGTCCTGCCGGTTCATGTACGCATCTAACCTCCGAACCACGCAGCAGTTTCGTTCTGAATGAATCTCTTCCCAAATAGTCCCTCCCTAACATTTTCGTCTCATTTTTATTTATCACAAATGTCAATAGATTTACGTCATAGTTTTTGTCATTCAAAAAGAGTTTTAGTTCGTTATCGTCTGTGAAAAAAATGTCGTTGACAACAATTATGACGAAAATTATTCGTCAACGAAATTAACACTGCAGCTGACTCCTGAATTTTTTTATATTCTCCATATTCTGTGTGGTTAGTTCACAGCAGTGATAGAAATTAATAATTTCCAACCAGTTTTATGGGCATTTTTACCTTTACGCCATTTTTTCTAAAAGTGATTTTTTTGTGACCCATTTTCATCTTTTGAGTCAAATTCTTGCATTTGGGCTGTTACCTAACCTGCAGTTACAAATGCATAATGGTTTGATATTTTAAACATAAATCATTGAATACTGATGTTTGAAATTATTTTAAAAATGAAAAGATACTTTAAATGTGAAATTAAAACCACCAGTAGGTGGCAGCAAATCACTGTTAAGTGAGTCATTGCGATTGAACCGAATCATTTAAACAGGTGATTCATTCAGGAACAAAACAGCATCCTGTTGCTCGGAGACACAAAACAGGCTGTGTTTGGAATGATTTTTGTTGGAGAAATACAGCGCTGTGGCTGTGTTTGGAATGATTTTTGTTGGAGAAATAGAGCAAAAACAGGAAATATGGTGTCTAAAACGTAAGTCTCTTAATATTAACTTCTTGTTTATTGAACTGTCGTATAAAATCATTATCACATTTGTAATCATGCTGACTTTTACGGGTGGAATGGTTCGCGGAAAAAAAATCGAACCGTACGGTTCTCCACACACGGTTCGGCACGCGCTAGGACCACGGTTCAATTTAAATCTGACAACGCATCTGTAATATGGTTTGCTATAAATAACACGTAAAACAAACAGGGTTCGGCTAATATACGTTTCTGTTGATGGATGCGCATTCTGGCTTCCCAATACATTATAACAACAGTGATGAAAAAAGAAAAAAAAACTTGGACAAACCATTTTTGCCTCCATTTTTGAGCATTTATTCCGTCATCACCCAGGTGCTGATAGCGCACGCTCACAGGTGAGACCTGAACAGCACATGTTGATATCTGCGTTTAAGCTAAACTCGTTTAAGCTTTGCCAGTTTAAACATTTCAGAGCCAGAGGATGCGAGCTCGTGCATGCAGTGAGAAGATTTGCGAATGCGCGCAAACCCGCGCCTCAGAACGCGCACAAATATTAAGCTTAATATGCAATGCTGTTTTACATTTCATTACTTTATTCAATTTCTGTACCTGAAAACTAATGTTAGACCTACCCAAAAAAAAAACTGAAAATCACTGTTTATTTTATTTTTATCTTTACTCTATTGTATTTATTTGTGCTGTTGCTTGTAGTTAGATAGATTACCCTTATTTTCTTTATTTTTATTTGACAGTATAGTTTTTGCATAAACATAGCACATACCAAACCATACCGAAACCGTGACTCTAAAACCGTGATACAAACCGAACCGCGAGTAAGTTGAACCGTTCCACCCCTACTGACTTTTGGAGAAGAAAAAAAATGGCACTTTTCGTGTGATATTAACTATATGAAATTATATAAATATAAAAACTTGAATAAATAGCAAATAAACATTTTCTAACAACGTGCAAAGTAACAAGTACAAAAAAAGAAAAATGCACAAAGAACTTGTATGGAGATTTTTCCATCTACAGATTTTTCCCTGACCTTCTTTTCTCTGTAAATTAAGGGTGCACACTATTGCTGAGAAACACAATCACTATTTATCAGTCAGATGTCCATATGCACAAAGGCACAGATCCCTAAACAAGGCCATATCTGCAGATTCAACTTTTTTTGTAGAAGCATTTTTTAAATTTGAACTAGCACCTTATGACTACACCACGTTATGTACGAGAAGCTGCGAAGTTTAGTGTAATGTAAAAAACACTGTGACATTAATTTCTAAGTAAATATAATGGGCGATATATTGCTTCACCAAAAATTATTGAGGTAATGTACATATATTGCACGATAAGTCGATATATTGATTATTGCGACAGGACTATATAAATATATACATTTTCTGCCCCATATCTTGAATTGTGATAATTCTAAATGCATTTTAATAGACTGATTCATTCAGTGAAAGAACGCACTCTAAATGCTCGCACTAGTCTAACCTGCTAGGCTTCATCATCTAATGTATGCGCGCATTCTGTAAGTGTTTTGTTTGCTTTTCGCGATATACTCAATATCAAATCACACATCGTTAAAACAACAATTACGATATTATCGCAGACCATACATATCGCACACCCCTATTCTGTTTAGCTTTTTATAATGCATTGTCTTCTTATCGATCCACCAGTTCACATTTAAAAGCGCTGAGTGTCAAAACATGGGTCAATTTTTGCATTTGTCTGAATTCTGAACAAAACATCAGTTTTATTGAAAATGCTCATTCATTCTGACAGCAGGTGGAAAGTTTGGTAGAAATATAACTGTTTCCCGGGTAACTGCTGTACACAAAGCAGTGCAGCACCGGACTTTGAACGTGCAGCGCTTGTGCTTATTTAATTAAATCATAGCCTTTTCAAGTTTAATTGTCACATTCAGCCATATCCCAATTCTGGTATTTCCGTCCACAAATTTAAGACCTCTTGAAATCATAATTAAGACTTTCTTGTACAATTTAAGACTTTTTAAGGCCTTAAATTTGATACAACTAAATTTAAGACTTTTTAAGACTTTAAGACCCGCGGAAACCCTGCTGGAGCTTATCGGTATTCCGGTATTGACCCAATTACGTACCAGTCCAAAAAAAAATACCGGTTCTTGGTACCCATCCCTATTAAAGACAAACTTTTGTTGAACCCATCAACCCAGATTATTTCAATTTATTTTTTAAACAATCATGTTTACCATTGGAAATCCTTGTGAGAAACTATATTATACATGATTCTGCAAAGAAACCTCCACCAACTCGAGATTTACAAGGCACTGCCATGGACAACGGTGGATGGCGCAACTATGGCTGTGTTCAAAATCAAATGGATGGATGATTCAGCTGCAGTCGTACAGTGCAATATGGGTATTCTCTAGCCATTGAGTGTAAATCGGTTCTACACTCTTAGTTGCGGTGCATTATGGCACTGAATGAGTGCACTCGATAACATCCACTCGTTTCAGACACCACTACAAATGGCTGTCCCCTCGAATATTGCCCCATTTAAAAGAATAGGCGATTTAGGACACAACCCAACTAATCAGAATCAAGTCACCCGGGCAACAGAAACCGGTGCTACTTTCATGTCTCGCGTCGGCGCAATAGCTCACTCTTGTTTCACACAAACGCAACTGGCGCAATCTTGCATCTCAGTTATCGATTGTTTTATACATTGTAAAGAGCGTTTGCCTTTGCAAAATCTTTAGAGACAATATAGAGAATGTGAAGATGAGCCCAGAATATGAACGCAATGTGTTTAATTGCACGTTAAAGGGGTCATATGATGCTTTTTTAAAGATCATTATGTTGTAAGTAATCTTAAAGATTCCTAAATGCATCTACTTTCGGAAGGCCAGTTACTAAGTGCTTTTGCTTTCGCCTAGAAACACACAGCGTCTCCCTGACATGGCTGCTTCAACACTAACTGCGGTTACTGAAACCACGCCTTCTTTCTTTGCTTGCACATTTGGGCGGCATTATGCAAATATTTCCACATAGTGAGGTAGATATGTGGGGGCGTGTTAGAACGAGCCATTTTAGGGGGGCGTGGCAGAGTCTTAACTTTGATAAAGAATATCTCTTTGGTTTTGAGACTTTAGTCTTTGCAACTTCAGGGATCTTATCTATGCACAATCAGCTTGTAACACTCCAAAGAGAAAGGAAAACTTGAAATCGCATCATATGACCCCTTTAAGTGTTTTCCTCCCTTTAGAAAACCATAAAAACAAAATGCTTAACATGGCTTATGCATTGAACAGGCAGTTACATTCAAAGTTTATATTTTGGAGTCATTTGTTTTCCTGCACATAGTATGCTTTTTTAGTAAATTGTACAAAGAATGTGGTCTTTTAATATCACTATCTCAGTGCATTAAGTGTTTTCTTTAAAGTGCGTGACATGTAGCCAAGAACAGTGGCCCATACTCGGAATTTGTGGTCTGCATTTAAAGGGGTCATATGATGCGATTTCAATTTTTCCTTTCTCTTTGGAGTGTTACAAGTTCTTGGTGCATAAACGAGATCTGTAAAGTTGCAAAGACTAAAGTCTCAAATCCAAAGAGATATTCTTTATAAAAGTTAAGAGTCAGCCATGTTGTGAAGGCGCTGTGTGTTTCGTTGTGAAAGCGAAACTACTTTGTTTGGCCTTCCAAAAGAGGACAATAGCCGCTTCGTCATGCCCGGAGCTGATCCGTGCTGGTCACTGAGGAACTACAACTTCGCGCAGTGGATCGCCAGATAGGCTTTCAACGTGGACGAAGCGGAGTGCAGCCCGGGGTCGTCACATGTGGTTGCCACAAGCCCCGCCCGCCACCGCTCACTCAAGCCGGCCTCCACTCACTCAAGCCCGCCGTGTGTGCCGCTGTTTCTCGTTGTGAAAGCGAAACTACTTTTTTGGCATTCCAAAAGAGGACACGATTAGAAATCAGTGGTTAAGTTGTATTTACAACACTGTTCCAGAACAGTTCAACCCAAATATTCAGATGTGTGCAGCACATTTTATGGAGGACTGTTTCCTGATCCTGGTAGAGTAGACTACAATGCCGGCTGTTCTGACTCACAGACTGTAAGTACGTTTTTTTA
>NW_015548201.1:252341-261548 GCF_001515605.1 Sinocyclocheilus anshuiensis | reverse complement strand
CACATTTCATTACACCAAATACACAAAATAATGTTCTTTTTAGCAACATCATATGACCCCTTTAACCCATCCAAGTGTGCACACACAGCAGTAAGTAGTGAAGACACACCCGAAGCAGTGGGCAGCCATTTTTGCTGCGGCGTCCGGGGAGCAGTTAGGGGTTTGGTGCCTTGCTCAAGGGTCTCACCTCAGTCGTGGTATTGAGGGTGGAGCAGTGAACACACACCCGGAGCAGTGGGCAGCCATTTATGCTGCGGCGCCCGGGGAGCAGTTAGGGGTTTGGTGCCTTGCTCAAGGGTCTCACCTCAGTCGTGGTATTGAGGGTGGAAGACAGTGCTGGTCATTCCCTCACCCCATCTACAATCCCTGCCAGTACCGAGACTCGCAACCTTTGGGTTACAAGTCAGACTCTCTAACCATTAGGCCACGACTTGCCCTCTATAGAAGAGGAAAACGCTTAACGTGTAAATAAACACATTTTGGGATCATATGCATATCTGCACAAAGTGTGCTTTACAATTTTGTCTTTATCATTGTCTTGGTACATTAAGCGTTATTCGTGTTGAGCGTTGTATAATGTCTCTGTTCAAGTTCTGCTAATACACAAGCAAAGTGAGAGTTATACTCACAAAGGAAACGTTAATTATTAAGCCAAACAAAATCAAAACTTTCAAAAACACCCAGCAATGTGATTATTTTACTGAGTGATTTACTATCCGGCGTCTTCTCGTCATCTCCATGACCTGCTTCCCTTGGTGTTTTTACACATAGGAAAGACGAAAAAACATTACATTGTCCAGTTCTCTCAGAACGATGATCTGAGTTACTATTGCAATTCTCGATGCAGCATGAATGACATACAATGGTGACATTTTTCACAATCAAGACAGAAAATCAAACTGCTGCCCTAAACTCAATAGCGGAAAGGCAGCGCATCCTACCAGTATGGCGGATAAACAAAGCAGTTTCCCAGAACTCAACGCTGTGTGACGTCAGCTTCACATCTCTCTGTACAGGTTATTTAATAAAACAATTAACGTTACAAATCGAATCTAGACCACGTAATGTATTTGGTAGCCGTGAAATATCTGATACATATATAATAAAAATTATGATAAATCGCTTGTAAAACGGGATATTGTACAGCCAGTTATCACAAAATAAAGCCAATGAGGGTTTATTAAGCAATAATGACAAGCTGACTGTACATGATCTCTTACATATTAACAGGTAAAGAGAGAAATATTATTATCTTTATTGCTATTTTAGATAGACAACACATTGTTATTTCAGTAACTGTGTGCATCCTGTATTATTATACACCAGTACTAAGGGCAGAGCTCACAGGGCCTCATCCATAGTTTGTGGGCAGAGCCCTAAACTCCTCGAATGGATTTTATTCTCTCAAATGCCTTAAACTATTATCCTAGTCGACTTCAAAAAATTTAAACATCCACAACAACACATACTATAACATTAACGTGGTTTGTTTAGATTTTTTTTTTTAAACACGCCCTTAAGAATAAAAACTCCCGACATATTTGTCCTGATACGAGACGTGCAGCTAACGGCTAACTAGCATTCCCCACCAAAGTTTTCAGGATAGTGTCTGTTTAATACTCTTAAGTAGTCATCAACTCTTTTGTCCTTTCATGACGCTTCTAAATTCGTCAAAAGATGACTAACCAGACGTCTACAAGAAACAAACTGGTG
The DNA here is from genome assembly GCF_001515605.1 of Sinocyclocheilus anshuiensis. NCBI lineage: Eukaryota > Metazoa > Chordata > Actinopteri > Cypriniformes > Cyprinidae > Sinocyclocheilus > Sinocyclocheilus anshuiensis. Next base: position 259,835 of record NW_015548201.1, on the reverse strand, counting down.
TTTATTTAGTGTCAAATGAAACGACAGAAACAGAAATATCCCAAACATTCCAAGAAGTTGCGAAACGAGCTAACAATGTAAGGTTAGCCACAAACACAAACTGCGCCTTTCTGTCTTTCTTGTATTCACAATATAGACGTAAATAGAACCAATTATGAGGCAAATTCACTTTTATATTTGTTAATAATGAAAATAAATGGCATTTAAAGTATCCAGAAAAAAGCTAAACATACTCACCAAACTGTTGAAATTCCTGTCAGACTCAAAATGGAGGGATGAGACTTTTAAAATGATGTGGTAAAGTTTTTTCGCGTGTTATAATCCCTCCCAGCAGCTAAACAAAAGCCAAAAGATATAATCCACTAAAACCTGACTAAAAGAGCCCGTCTGAATGATAAATGTAAGAGTCGGCGAAGTGTTTAGGAGGAGTTGAATGCGGAGGCTGATGGCGGACTCCCAGCAGTCGCTCAGTGTTATCAGGTGTGTTCGGGAGTGGCTCGAGAACTCGAGTCAAGTTCAGCTGAGCGCGCAGCGGGGGACATTGAAACACAATGCTATCGGATTAAAAGGTGTGAAAGGAGATTTAAATATGGCGAAATTTGTGAAGGGACTTTTTTTTACACTGTTGTTGACTCAATTTAAGAGGAAATGTGCATATTCTTTAATTTTCTCTCGCTACTTACTATCAAGTTTCAATTCAGTTCAGCTCAGTTCCTGTGCTTTATTTATTGGCATAACAACAGTAGGCTAATTTTGTTTTACATTTTCATCATAACTTTTATAAACTAAGCAACAATATGTATAATGAAGAAAGACAAATACATAAGAATTATTTTTAAATTACGCCATTTCCAATTGCCTTTCATGCAGTGTGTAATGTAGCTGTATGTGAATGTAAACGATCTGCAAAGTTGTAAAGCTGAAAGTGCACGATAAATAAAGTTATTGTCTCCCAAAATAAAGAATGGACTCTGAACAGCTGAAACCAGTCGTTCGTAATTAGAATCCCACTTCCGGGAAGGCTACGCGTCATGGGGTAACACATTTGCATGTTCTACATTGGCGGCCGCGAACAACTTGACCCCGCCCACAATACGTCATTCTACTGACGACTGTTTCTCTAATTTCGGGGAGTTCAACTCAGGATTCACAAAACGCTTGCTGTTGAAAGATGGATCAGTATCCTGTTTATTTGGACCAGCTGCTCCACTGAATCACAACCTGTAAGTATGATAAATAATAGATGTTTATATTTTCTATAGAAAATACAGAACTATTGAAATAGGCATATCGTTTCCGAATTGCGCTGTACGCCGTAGACCAATCACAAAAGACTAGGCCATCTGGCCAATCAGAGCAGAGCAGGCTCACGGAAAGGAACAATATTAGGAACCGTAAAAATGGCATAATAGGGGCACTTTAAATAAGGTAGATAGCTAGATAGATAGATAGATAGATAATTTGAGGCGCATTTCAGCTGGTCAGGCTGGGTGGCCTGTTTGCCAAGCAGTTGAACACCAGGTTGGTTAGGCTGAGAGACCAGCAAACCAGATTAGATTATTTTAAAATATCTTTGTAAACAACTCATTTTGTGTTTAGTTTGCCTATTATTAATAATGATACTTCATTTCGTGGCCAAATTCATCCTTTCTTAAAAATCTATATGTGAAAAAGAGGGAGAAGGAAATGCAGTGAATATATGAGCAGCTGGTATGAGTTGGAAGTTATTGAGATGTGAGTCCCAGGCGAACTGTAGCATGAATAGTAATAATCTTACATTTTCAGTGGTTTATTTGGAGAGGGCATAGTGCTCTACAATACATTTATATTTACATTTAGTCATTTAGCAGATGCTTTTATCCAAAGCGACTTACAATTGGGGGATACATAAAGCGATTCTTCTTAAAGAGGCAAACAGATACAGGAAGTGCTTGTAATACCAAGTTTCTAGACATTGTTCAAATAAGTACAAGCTAGAAAGAGAAGGAATAAATAAAGGGAGAGAATTTTTTTTAATTTTTTTTTTATGATGAAGTCAAGTAGCTTCGAAAGAGATAGGTTTTCAGCTGTCGCTTGAAAATTGTCAGGGATTCAGCAATAGAGCCAAGTGGATGATAGTCATTTAATTTATTTTGTATTTTCTAAGAATTCATAATGGAACATGCCTTGCGTTTTATATTTTAGCTGGACTTTAAATTAAGTTATAGATAAGATTGTCATATTCATCTTTGGAGCAGGATGAACCTCATATTCTGTTTGAATGGTGTTCTCAATTTATCTTCTCTATCAGTCAACAGAGGGAGAGAGGGGCCACTCTGGTGAAGGAGTAATACAACTATCATGAAAATCATACCTTAACCTCTAGTGGAAATTATTACATATGTGCATGATATGTGACCCTGGACCACAAAACCAGTTTTAAGTCGCTGGGGTATATTTGTAGCAATAGCCAAAAATACATTGTATGGGTTAAAATTATTGATTTTACTTTTATGCCAAAAATCATTAATACATTATATTAAGTAAAGATCATGTTCCATGAAGATATTTTGTAAATTTCCTACTGTAAATATATAAAAACTTCATTTTTGATTAGTAATATGCATTGCTAAGAACTTCATTTGGACAACTTTAAAGGCGATTTTCTCAATATTTAGATTTTTTGCACCCTCAGATTCCAGATTTTCAAATAGTTGTATCTCAGCCAAATATTGTCCTATCCTAACAAACCATACATCAATGGGAATCTTATTTATTCAGCTTTCAAATGATGTATAAATCTCAATTTAGAAAAATTGACCCTTATGACTGGTTTTGTGGTTCAGGCAGGGTCACATATAGTTCCGCTGACTATGTGTCATACAAGGCTGTGGTCATGTGCTGGATAGTCCGTTTGGGGGAGGGTAGGTGAACAGATGTGTGAGAATTTAACAGACTTTATGCACAGCTAAGCAATTTTGGTAGAGGAGGGGACTGCATTGTGGATGACAAGTACTTTGTCTTCACAAGCCTGGATACCATTGTGAAATCTAATGAGCAAATCTGCCAGACTTTTTTTCTTGGAGCTTAATGAAGTGGAGGAGCAATAAGCAGGTTATTGGATGGGGCCAGATGTATTAAAAAAATAAACACGTGCATCTCACCCATAATGGCAATATAGAAAAGATGACGGTGCATGAAAGCGGATGTTTTATTCTCTTCAATATGTTGTTTTTGCATCGAGTCTGTCTGTTTTTTACTGTGTCATATGGCATTTTCTAATTTTCTCTTTATGGGAATATAAAACAGCATTGGGGTAATTGAGAGCTGTGTTAATTTAGCCCTTAGAAATTCATATTTTCCGCAAGTTACGCATCTCACGGTTGTTGCCCAATGGGAAACTGCTGCGGTTCCCTGAAATTAAAATAAATAAATAACTCTCAGACAAATCAGGAGAAGCCAAGTGGACGTAATAACAATTAGATACGCAGAGGAAATTGCTTTAGTGGTAGAGCACAGACAATAATCTAAACTTAGTGGCTAAGGAAGGTAGAGTGCATTAACAACAACGACTTCTTGTTCTTCAGGTAGGCTACTGGAGGAAGAAAAAGCCCACTAAATTAGTTGGTTGGACAAGACATTAATTAATAACTTCCAGAACCTCTGTAAATATACAAATAATAATAATCAGGTTTTGTTGTTAATGTGGATCCTTCAAACGCTTGCTGTTTCAAACTTAGACCAGTCATTAAGGTGTGAGAGTGCTGTGTTGAAATCCAGGCTAAAACAGTAATGTCCCTTGCTCCGCAGTTAACAAAAGTGGCCATTTTTAGCCATGAGCTCGTCTTCCATTGCATAATTTATCCTTTTACTTTCTTCATTTGTATAATGCTTTAAACTATCCCTTTAAGCTAGTGGTTCTCAGGTGTTGGGTTACAGTTCTGTTCTTAAACAATTGCAGACATCAGGGAAAAGCAATGCTAATGATGCAAATGTAATCATGCCTAGTTAGGACGGCAAAATAAAAAGGCATAGATTTTAAAAGCCAGGGAAAAAGTGCTTCCCATATTTTTATTTGATTTTATTCATTTATTTATTTATTTGATACCACAGGCTGTGCATCCATTTAACAGTATTTTGGCACAAAATCAACATTTACTTGGTTAAAACTAGCCAATTTAAGAAGATGCCACCATGGACAGGTTGCTTGAGATCCCTCATCGTCAAAAATCATGCACAAAACTCCATAAGCTAAGGGGGGAAAAAACAGATTACATTAAATACGGGTTCACCTGCTGCTAGGATAAACATGGTTTGTGCCAACAACAATGTGATTTGTGCAATTAATTATTGGCAGCCGAGTACACGAAACCATCAAAATTCATGAGACCTTTAGAAACCAAAATTGTCTGCTTCCTTTTCAGCATGTCATGTTAATCGTTTTGAATACTGCTGGGCCAGTTCATAACGATATTAAGTATTTGATTTTATGGACTATTCCTTAATGTTGTACGATAAACACTTTCTGATTCTCAAAACAGTTGAGACTCATTGTCATTGGCTTTTACAAACTCGTCAAAACTGCAGATTTAGTCATAATTATTGCATAGGTTAAATAATAAATCTTATTATGCAAAATAAGTATATGCATAAAGATGCTGTAAGCGTAATATGTGTTATAGGTATCTATGGGTGTATTTTTGAAAATAAGGCACAGGTTGTGATAAATTATTCCTTGTTATACTGAAGAAATCTACATGTGTGTCACTCTGAATGAATAATAAATACCTCCATTGCAATCAAATGTTTAAAGATGCTATGTTCCTTATGGGGGCTCTGAAGAATTTTTCCCAGGAAGGGGTTCTTGTGTGAGAAAGTCGGTAATGACGACTTCACCACACCCTACTGAGTCATCCTGCAGTCTCACATAGACTACTATGATGCCGTCAGTGGGAGCCCTTATCAGCATGGCACAGTCATTTCCATGGTCGTTGCATTCCTCTATGTTATTAGTAACGTTTGCGGCCGTGTTCGGGAGAACATCACTCACAGCCAACCCTGAAGCCATGGATCAGTACTGCCTTTCACACTAACAAAAGCCTTAGAAAGTCTGGGCTTCATCCCAAACATACACACAAATAAAAATGAAACTTGGGAGTACTAGCACACAGAGTACTATGGAATTAATGAATATAATAAAGTGATCCTGTCCGCACTGAGATTTGATGTTTCTCATAATGAGGCCAATTGTGGACTGATAAACACGGCCCTGGAGAGAGTCTATTCTGCAAACGCAATGCTTGGGTGTTTTTTCGGCAGTTCGGTCAAACCTTTGGGAACGATGTTGACATGCTTTTGCATTATTTAACATCTAACTGACATTTCTGAATCAAGCTCTGATGTCTGAAATCTTTGATAGGGGTCCAGTGAGCGCCACCTTGTGGCTCAAGAGTACATACACTCTTAAAAATAAAGGTGCTTCAAAAGGTTCTTCAAGCGATGCCATAGAAGAACCATTTTTGGTTCCACAAAGAACCATTCAGTCAAAGGTTCTTTAAAGAACCATCTCTTTCTCACCTTTTTATAATCTGAAGAACCTTCTTTCGCCACAAAGAACCTTTTGTGAAACAGAAAGGTTCTTCAGATGTTAAAGGTTCTTTATGGAACCATTTAGACAAAAAGGTTCTTCTATGGCATCCTGAAGCACCTTTATTTTTAAGAGTGTATAGTGGCCAGATTTATCAGAAAGAACAAATGTCATTCCAATGCAAATACAACAAGAGAAATTATGCACACTTAAACCTGGAGTGAGAAATGTTTAGCATGGAAATGTCAACTTTTCAGCTCTTTTCCCAGTAACTAAGTCATCCATTCACAAGAACAGAACTAAAGGCTCTTTAAATACCGTTCTACCATGTTGTGACAAGCAATTTACGCTGTGACATTTAATAGAAGTTGGCCGGTCTGTTCTAGGGTCCGTGAGATAAATGTTATATTTGACATAATTTCTCATGCATGGATAAGGCTCTCACTCAACGACTTATCAACTGTGGCCTGTTCTTCGCTAACGTGCCTCCGGCACTCTCCGCTATTAGGTTCATTTGTCGCGCAGCCCTATTTTGTAAAGCCCATCACTTGGGAGCTGTTCCATTTTACTATAAGATCCACATGGGAGCAAGATTGAGAAGTAGGTGAGTGAGAGAGTTTAAAACACCGTGATGAAACTTGAAATAAACCATTATCACGATTTATTTGTGGCGCCTCCTACAGGTCCCTAGAGTGTAATAGCGTTTCCCCTGCTTAGCTTATTATAGGATTCCGAATTGACTCCTGCTCAGTGCTGCAGATTTTTAATTGTATTTTGCATTGACTGGTGTGCAGTGATAGACTGTATGCTAGATAATGATCTTATAGATTGTTTAATATCCCTCCTGAATTAGAAGGAAGGAGTTAATGAGCTATTTATGAAGGGGTCACATGCATTGAGTCTTTTGACCCTGTCATATTTTCCATGTTCCATTGGTTTCTATGTTCCCTTGGTTCCCTTGTCAGCGTTCCTGATAAGAAAGTGTCTTTGATTGGTTACAGACACCATTTTCTCTGTCACAAGCGTATATACAGAGACAAACAGAGCATGGAGCAATTAACACTAGACCTAGTCATCGCTGATTTTCCAATTATAGGAACTAGAGCTTCTTATCGACTTGCGTAGGAAGTGGACTGATTTAAATGACGACATGTCTCTGTCATAAATTTCTGCACTCCATTGCTAGGCTGCCACGGAAACTGTCATTCAAATTATTTTGCTATTTAGAAGTCAAGTGGCTTAGAAAAAACAAAAAGATTGGAGTTGGAGAGAGAGAGAGAGAGAGAGACGCACATTTCCTGTTGAGCTGGGTCAATGCAAGGTTTCTGACAGGCTCCTGGTGAGTCAGTGCGGATTAATACAGGGGCTGTGAATATATTGAAGTTTGAGTTCATTTAGGGTCTCACTGGCCCAGTGTGATCAAGCTCTATCAGACCCACTCCACAGGGCTTCGCTTCCTTCAACCTATTATTGACACAAACTGCAGAGAATTATTGAACAGGATCAAAGAACGCTGTAATTATGCTAGCATGATGTCATGCATATTTTTCATGACAATGTGTATCAATACAAAAGCAGGCTTGTTACAAGGGGGGGGGGTTTGGTGCGGGGGACATATGAGCACATTTTGAGAAATTTTATTCTAAATTATATATATATATATACCCACACACACAAAATAAGAATATATTTATAAAAATAAAGAAGCAAATTACAAACCATAAGACAAATACAATAGACACAAATTAAATAAAATACACTCGTTTTTCTAATACAGTAGGTTTAACATGCATACTTTATTTAACATTTTTGTTGTTTGATTAACATTACTGAGACAGACAGGTATTTAATTAGGCTGCTGTACCTTTAAGACCGAATGAACGTAATATACTGACACATATTCGGTTTTCACCGAACGTTCCCCCCCC
>NW_015548201.1:245064-252331 GCF_001515605.1 Sinocyclocheilus anshuiensis | reverse complement strand
ACAAAAGCAGGCTTGTTACAAGCCTGGTGATGATGATGATGATTTCTAGGGTTCATTATTTGAATAATAGGGCCATTATGAGCCTGTAAGTCACCTCAAGACAAAAGACACGCTTTTGCTGTAAAATGTAGGATTAAAAAGGGTTTCACAAATCTAAGGGCTGGGCATGTTGTGACTCTGCAAACACTATTAGACTGAAATATAGCTTGCTGGATTAAATAAAGAAGCAAATTACAAACCATAAGACAAATACAATAGACACAAATTAAATAAAATACACTCGTTTTTCTAATACAGTAGGTTTAACATGCATACTTTATTTAACATTTTTGTTGTTTGATTAACATTACTGAGACAGACAGGTATTTAATTAGGCTGCTGTATGTGTGTTTGACGTGAAGGCGCAAGAACTGATCGCAGAACTGGGATCGCGCGGGCGGCCGGCTGAGAGAGCGCTTCTGTTGTGTGTCATTCAGCGTAATTCCGCCTGTCCCGCCTTCACTTACTGCAAGTTACTCGATAACGAATTGTGATTGGATGGTAATTTTGTTCTACGACAAGCTTAGTTACCTTTGATCAGTCTGTTCTCGCGGGCGGCGTGACAGAGCACTTCTACTACTTGCTCTGATCACCCAGTCGTAAAGATGTTTTAAAATACGGGACAAAACATGATTTTTTTTCAAAATAAGTCGGGACACTAAAAATAGAGCTGAAAACGGGACGTCTGGTCACCCTACACATGATGTCCTTGGTGAGATAAGACATGACCAAGAAATACCAGCAGGAGGCGTTGTTTATGCGAGGAGATCCTGGGTTCAAATCCTGAGTCTGACCTAATATTAGAAATTTTAAATTAGAAAATTAGAAAATACTACAATTAGAAATTTGACAGCCATTGATCACCATACATATTCATTTTATGGAAAAGAGCGGCTTTTCCATTGGGATACTAACTCTTTGTTTTCCACAGGTCATGCAAGATTCAAGTTATGACAAGTTATGACAACGTTTAGTTTTATATAGCCTACATTAATTTCCACTACCATTCAAAAAAAGTTTGTTTTTGAAAGTCTTTTATGCACACCAAGCATTTATTTGACCAAAATACAGTAAAAAACAATAATATTGTGAAATATTATTACATTTTAAAATTACGGTTATTTTTATTTTAATATATTTTAAAATGTTATTTATTCCAGTGATGGCAAAGCTGAATTTTCTTGATGCTCAAGAAATATGATTTCGTATTATTAATGTTGAAAACAGCTGTACTGCTTAAAAATTTGTGGAAATCATGATACATTTTGTTCAGGATTCTTTCTAGAAACAGAAATCTTTACTGTCACTTTTAATTATTTTTAATGTGTCCTTGCTTAATAAGAGTATTGCATTTGAATGGTAGTGTGTATATAGGAAGTTGCATGTTTGTTTGTTTGTTTGTTTTTTGAGGGATTCCATTACAATGAAATACAATAAAGAAATATTTTGATTCTAAACAAGTTTATTCATCCATTTTGAGTCGCCTAACTATCTTATCATTTCATCACAAAGCTTATTTTTTTTTAGGTTTATAGGAGAATGTGAAGCAAGAACCACCTGTTTTTCTCCTTCAACTATTCAGTCATCTAGATACAGCGTGTGAATCATAAGTCAATAGGAACAGCACAATGTCACAGCTCTCCCGGACCACAGTGAGAAGATGCAGTGTTGCATTTCTGCCTCATTATTTTAACACATGCTTTCCGATGAGGAAACCTCATATAATGGAGAAGTACAGCACGCTCTGCTTGCCAGTGGTTTGTTTTTGGCTTCTGTAAATATCTGAGTTGTTGTTACTGTCGATGTGTCAATATATCACACTGGTGCAGAGCAGTGTGAAGTTCAGCGAGTCACAAGAGATAAAAATGTGTAGCAGAGCATAGACGAATGTCGGGTACTAAGAGGTAGATTTTCACACTATAAGAAAAGGTGATTCTAAAACCAGACTTTGGTGGCTAAAATAGAATCTCAGTGCAGAACAGCGGAAGTCAAATGTGAAGCTTCATTCACAGGTAACAAGTAAGCTATGAAATTCTGTCTCATCTTAACGATCCTTTAGAATTGTCCTTTTAAAATGTCAGTTTGTTAATAACATCACAAACATTTTCTGAAGGAAAAGTGAGGTGTGTTTACCCATTAAAAACTATAAGTATGCTAGAGTGTTCAGGGATGTTTCAAGGCCGTTGCTATGCAGTTGCTAAGGTGTTCTGAACAATTTAAGCATGCAGTTGCTAAAGTGTTCTGAGTGGTTTAAGCATGTTGCTATGCAGTTCTGCATTGTTAATCAATTCCTAGAAATTCGGAGTGGTTTCGTGTTGCTGTGCGGTTGCTATGGTGTTATAGATGGTTGCTAGGTCGTTGTCTGAGTAGTTTAAGCATGTTGCTATGCAGTTGCTATAAATATTTTAAAAAATGGTTGCTAGTTCATTGTTAGGGTGTTACTAGAGTGTTCAGGGAGTTTGCAAGGCTGTTATGCAGTTGCTAGGATGTTCTGAACAATCCTTAACATGTTGTAATGCAGTTGCTATGGTGTTCAGGAAGATTACAATGTTCCCCCTCAGTAGAAATCGCGGTCCGGGGGCACCTATCGGACCGAAAGGGCACTTTTAGCATGTTAGCTGTGCAGTTGCCATGTGTTCTGAGTGGTTTTGGTGCATTGCTAAGTGGTTGCTGGCTTGTTCTGAGTGTTGCTAGGGTATACTGTGTGGCTGCTAGGTGGTTACTCACCTGCCCAATTCAGAAGAGCTCAAGCTCACATTTCTATGATATTCTCATCCCTAGATATGGCTTGCCTGAGCAAGCACCACAAACAAATTATAATACAATATCTATTGTCCTCTGTATAGTACAGTACATAAAATCTGTTTTTGTTTAGTACCAAATGTGGCCCACAATGCTGTTTTATACAGTATGTGATTTATGGGCAAAATCCATTCAGTGTATTAGAAGATAACACACCATAACGAGAAAAGCCAAAAACACTCACTGAAACTTACCGACTATTCAACATTTCAAAGAAACGGTAGATCAGTTTTAAGCTGATGAATTTCAAGTGTTGGTAAGCAACTTTATATTACTACTCACAATAAGGGTCTGCAATGAGACATCAAGAGCAGAGGCTTCTTGGAAATTTCTGGCTGCAGTGGTCTCATACAATGTCAGCTCAGTGGATTGAGGTACAATGGTGAAATACAACCCGAGTGGATGGCAATAAACTTCCAGTCATTGGCCCTGCACTGCACTGTAAACAACCCGTGACTCTTTGACAGTCAGATATATCTTCAATCGTGGCAAAATGACTACCTTAATGCACTGTCAAGTGTGGTTTATCCTGTTTTATTTTAGCCTGTCAATGCACCCAAATAAGAGTATATATATATATATATATATATATATATACACGTACATGGATGATATGCAGCCACAAAGTTTTGCTTCCATTTTCAGATATGCCACAAGATGGGTGAAACTCTCCACTTTTGACAGCCTAATAAACCGCTAAAACTTCCACACAAAAAAAACGCTCTGCCGCACTAAGCCAGCGTCAACAGCACCGATTATGGACCCCATTATTAATTATATAATTATCTGTAATTATTACACACATGTAAACTGATTGTCTAGATGTCTGTAGAAATACTACTGATCATTTGGCATTTTAAGAAGGCCAAAATCTGAATTGCACAATGTTGCATTTTCACCCTGCATTCTCTAATTGACAGAAAAACGCAATTTTCCAAGAACTGATGCCATGTGCTGTAGTTCAGACTCCACAGTGGTTATTAAATACAGTTCTAATGGGTAAGAAAACATTTTAACCTTCTCACCGAACACATTGCCATTTCATTCTTCCCTGCTGCTCTCTCAGATATTGAAATATTTGAAAACACATTTGCTCTGAACTGTCTGATTCACCCGATTCTTCCCGTTTTGATACAGGGATCAATTTGTGCAATTATGAAAAGCAACTCAGATGGCATGCTTTCATTCAATTCTACATGATCACAAGGACATCTATTCTTATTTGCATACACGCAATTATGGAAAATGATTATGGATTGCTGATTCAAATGTCTTTTCTGGTTTAGCGGGCTGAAATTGATATCTGATCCACAATAAACATCAAGAAACACAGCCGGGGGCTTTTCACTGGCTATTAGGACATGTAGGTACACCATCTGAGCTCCATGCAACTCTGATACAAATAAAAAAAAATTTAAAATTCTGTCACATTTCATTTTCTTCTATGTCTTTCTTGTTATTGAATCAAGAAATGACTTTTCCCATACTGTAGAAAACAGAAAAGGAGACCCAGAAAATACAGTGTTCATTATTGATGTAATATTCATTACTACCGGTATGTTCATTTTTTATGGTCCTTCTATACTGAATAAAGTAAAAAGGGAGACACATGGGTCAGACATGAGGGCAGTGAGATGTAAGGGTATATCATAATAGCTGTTGAGAGCCTTTAACTTGTGAATTTAAGAGAGCCAGCCTGCTATAGTATGAATGCCAGGTCCTTTCTCGTGGCCCATCCCTCAGTGTGATTGCTTTGGCCTTTTTACCCATGGTAAATATTTCATATACTGTTCGAGGTAACATGTACATGAAAGAAGCACTGATATAAAATATTGATGCAAACAGATGTTTAGGTTTGCATCCCTCAAAAGGTGTGCGTCATTCAAACTGAACTGCATGGATTAAATCAGGCTTTATGTGATGCTGTTGAACACATGTGATACATGTAGAGCAAATGTACACATTGACAAATGAAGAGCAACCCGCAAAGTGTTTTCACTGCATATGACACCGGCTCCTGAAACGTCTCTATTCGAAAGGGGTCATGCACTGATTGTGTAAAGGGAGGCCACACGGAGGCCAGTCAACAGCTTCTGCACTCTTGGCATTTGTCCTACTGTCTACTGTGACTGGGTTCTGTAGTTGGTCTGCAAAAAAATATCCGCAAAGTGTTTTCACTGCATATGACACCGGCTCCTGAAACGTCTCTATTCGAAAGGGGTCATGCACTGATTGTGTAAAGGGAGGCCACACGGAGGCCAGTCAACAGCTTCTGCGCTCTTGGCATTTGTCCTACTGTCTACTGTGACTGGGTTCTGTAGTTGGTTGCAGCTCTGCAAAAAAATATGGGTAACTGTCTTGCACTAGTCACATCATAAAGCACAAAGGACTGGCAGCATTTAGCCATCCATCCTCCAGCCAGAGATATCACGGCCCTAAATGTCTCCGGGAATAAAAAAAATTGAGAGTAGAGCATATCAGTAATCCAGATCTATATGCCACTCAAACTCGGTGTAACATGCACAGTGACACAGCATAAAGGGGCTGCCTGTCAGTTTCTCCTTTGCTGCTATGCTTGTGTGCTGCAGGTCTGCATTTGATTGGCTGACAGCAAAAAATGGGTCACATATTCCAAGGTTGTTGTGTTTTTATCACGAGTGATAAAAGTGGTCTGTATATTCATCCACTGAAATGGGTCAGAATAATTACCCAAATTGTCTTGATGGTCAAAGTGTATCCGGTAGAAACGGAAATAAGGAATAAAATATGTATGGCCTTGTGTATTTTTTCACATCTCACATCACTTTGTTATAGACAAACTGAGGTTTGAACTAGACATGCACCACCATGCCAAAGAATGGCATAAATGAAGCAACTGAAATGAGAAATGTGACCACTGGGGCATTAAAGTTGGCCATGCGGTCAGTGAACAGCATGCCAAACAAATTTAAAATTCTGGTAGCATTGATTGTGATGTCATACCTGTATCTCTCTCTCTCTCTGTCTCTCCCTCTTTCCCTCTCTCTATATTTACTGTATGTACTACTATTCAAAATATTTTTTAATGTTTTTAAAAGTGTATTAAGCTCACTAAAGCTGCATTTATTTAATCAAAAATACAGTAAAACAGAAATATTGTGAAACATTTTTACAGTTTTTTACCAACAACTGTTTCTAATTGATTATATTTTATACTTTTTCAGTAAAGCTGAATTTTCAGCAGCTATTACTCCAGTATTCAGTGTCACATGATGTTTCAGATTGTAAAGTAATAATAAAACAAAAGAATAATGCAAAAAATATATTTTTTTCTTGTTGAAGTATTTCCTTTTGATACCCCTTTTTAAACAACAGGATAGCAAATAGATGACTTCAAAGCAATTAAACCAGAGATGTCCAAATCAGGGCCAGCGGGCCTGTAATGACTTTTGATTTGGCCTTATCTTAATTTCTAATTTGTCTTTTGTTTTATAATTTTTAGTTTTATTTTGCATTGTAATGTAGAAAATATAAGTGAATTTAGTTAGAATTTAGTGTGTGTGTGTGTGTGTGTGTGTGTGTGTGTGTGTATATATCTGCCATTGTATCTGCACTCACTCACATCGTTAACACATCCCTTCACACTGGTGTTTTTCCCTCAACATTTAAACAGGCTCGTATAACCCCACTTCTTAAGAAACCCACTCTTAACCCAATTCTTTCAGAGAACTACAGACCGGTTTCCGTTCTACCTTTCATTGCAAAAACACTTCAATGAGTTGTGTTCAACCAAGTCTCTGCCTTTCTCACACAGAACAACCTCCTGGACAGCAACCAATCTGGCTTCAAAAGTGGGCATTCGACCGAGACTGTCTTGCTCTCAGTTGTTGAAGCCCTAAGACTGGCAAGAGCGGCTTCCATGTGTCTGCTGCTTTTGATACGGTGAACCACCAGATTCTCCTGTCAACCCTTTTGGAAAATGGCATCTAAGGAACCGCACGCCAGTGGTTTGAGTCTTACCTCTCAAATAGGTCCTTCAAGTTATCTTGGAGAGGTGAAGTGTCCAAGTCGCAACATGAGGTATATATATATATATATATATATATATATATAATGCCACATTTACTTTTGGCCCATGATCAAGTTTATTTTTGTTTTTTGTGGGGGGGGTTTTGTTGTAAAATGTGTAGGCACCTCTGGAATATGAACTAAAAGTGACAAAACAAATGTAGATTTCATGGGGCTAAAATATGTAAATATTTTTTTGGTCAAATACTTCCTCCTCTTAATATGCAGAAATAAGTATAAGTATGCCATTCAGGTTTATTTTCTCAAAAAGTATATAAACTCTGTGTCTCTGTAGAGGCGGACAAAGTACTCAACTCCATTACTGTGAGTGAAAGTACAGATACTGCTGGTCAAATATTACTCCATTACAAGTAAAAGT
>NW_015548201.1:228417-244933 GCF_001515605.1 Sinocyclocheilus anshuiensis | reverse complement strand
GTGATCTCACACAGCTCTGACAGTGTGTGCACACATCTATGTGTAACCATTCATCCACATTTGAACAAAGTGGACAGTGAAATTCTGTAAATACAGAGTAAGGAAGAAAAAAAATCAACCCTGCTTTAAAACCCAGCAACACAACTGTAGCTGTACAACATTACAACAGCAACACTGCTTTAACAAAAAAGCAAAACAGCAAGACTTATTTGACATCAAAACAAAAATTTTAAAAATGCTGTCTAATCGCTCTCGCGGTACTTTGATGTCACAGAATGGTCTGTGCAGTGCTGCTTCAAGTCCAACATACCACAATATTAACTTCTTATTATTGAATTGTTGTAAATAAATATCACATTTGCAACTGGTCAGTGTTAAAAAAATGCTGGGAAATCACTTCCTGTAGCCCCAAGAGTGATTACTGATAAACTGTATGAAAAAAATTTAAGCACAATACTCAAGTAAATGTACTTAGTTACTGTCCGCCTCTGCTCTGTGGTGCTATCAAACCATTGCTTTGTGCACCTCAACCAGTATCAAGTGTTTGGAGGTGGGGCTGTCTGTTTAAAAATGAACAGAAGTCAGGTGATGCTATTCCCACTTAGGCCTATATAAAAACATCTAAAAAGCAGCATGTCATGGGACCTTTAACAATCAAAATATAATAATAATAATAGTACAAAAGAAATATCTTTCCCTCTCTTTCCCCATTTTAAGGGCTAGCTCTTTGTTACAAGAACTCCATTATTGTGTATAATATTTATTTACCACTGCAAATGGAACGTTGGACAAACATACACATCTGTTCTCATAAAAATGGCAGAAAGGGGAACAGGTCTTCCCATCTACTGCATCACGAGGCTATTACATCATAATCTATTATCATGTTGTTTTGACCGTTATTATTGGTTTCCCTTTTCACCTCTGATTCATCACAGCGTCACATTTAAAAACTGTTTTCTAACAGACAGAAACACACACACATTATGCTCAAGGTCTCTCCATAACTGAACACATGGGTCACAAAATGAATGATTTCCTCCTCTCTCGCCGTGTGTCCACTCCCGCCCTCCTACACACCTCACGCAGGCATAGACAGGGTCCCGCACAAATACGCCAGTTCACTAATGTCCTCCAGAGAGATGCCAGCCAACCCATCTGGGTGATTTCAGATGCCATCATCATCTCCATTACCGCTCACATCAGCATGCTGGTGCTACTGGACATGAGCTCCAGCAGATGTAGGCAGCAGTTCCGCTCTATGTGGCGTGACAGTCTGCAGAGATGTTTGCCCAAGCTTTGCCATGCTGTTATAACTCTTCATTATTAATCAGCTCGCACATATCTTTCTCTTCATTCTCATACCGCACGCTACCCCCCATGGCCGGCATCCCATAATTCACACAGCTACTTACGCTTCTCTGATGTGCCCAGGAGCACAATGAGCTACCTGCAGATTAAAGGCTTATATGGCAGTTTACTGCCAGGCCCCATCAGCATTCTAGCATACCATCTCTCTCAGTTACTCTTTCTCTTTGAAATCATCACATCTAATATTCCCCATTGAGCTGCACACCACACACAGATGCATATGCGCTTTCACAGAGCACAGCATGTGTATTTCGCTGCTTAAAGACCCCGTAGCTCTGTTCCAAAACCTAGTGAGCTAGGCCGCATCTTAAGACATTTTAGGCGCTCTCCCATTGAGAAGGCTGTTTTAAGATGTTGGTATATTAATTATGCGGCCTAATAACATATCTTCTCTAGGCCAAATTCTAAGGCAGCACAGCATGAATCCTTTGCTGAGGAGGCAACCTCAAAATGCATTGTAACAAGCTAAGTTAAAAAATGATCCCAAGATTAAGAAGTGTTTACAAAAATCCTAATAAACATTCATTCAATTAAAAAAAATTAAAAATAGAATAAAAAACTCTGTGTATATATATATATATATATATATATCATTCTCCTTAAAGTATCACATGTCCAGCAGGAGTCCCGGGGGTACTTTGGCTCCACAGAAAAGTAAAATAATAATAATAATAATAATTAATGTTAAAATCAAATTTCACAGTTTATTTTATTTTATGACAGCCAAAGAGTTATGTTTGTCTTCAGGCTTATACATCTAACAGCACTATAATGGTGGGCAGAAAAAAACAGTGTCAGGTTAACAGAAAGTAAATATTTTCCACATTTATAATATTTTATTACATATGTATTAAATTTTTTCATTGTAAGAAATGGGTCTTTATAAATAGCTGCATTTATATTTAAAAAAAGGAGTCATATTTAAAAGGGATCATCATATTTATTGGCCTGTAGCATCAAAACTTGGAAAACCCTGTCTTAGTTAATGTACTTTGAGGTCATCTATAAGCTATTGTGGGCCAATATGCAAATGAAATAGACTCAAGAGTGATTAGTCATATGACATTTGGTTATGACTCATGTGATTGTCTTAAAAACTGTGGTTCTCACAAGCAAAGATGACAGATTTCAAATGACATTCTTTCAGTAGGAAATACATTGACGCAAGATATACATACATATATACATACTGGTAAAAAATGTATAGCCTGAATGTACTGTAAGTCGCTTTGGATAAAAGCATCTGCTAAATGCATCAATTTATTTTATTTATTTTATTTAAGATGGCAAACAAAGCATGTTCAGCAATTTCATGGGGTCTGTAACACCCGACGTATCACAACGTATTTTTTCTTTACATCTGCAACATTCTTTAATTCACTTTTGTACCTAATTGCATTCCCCTGTGTTTCACTTTCATTCTGATCCAATAAGTCAAAATCCACAGATTTCAATTTCAGCTTAAGAGAGTGTGCGTATAGTTACACTCCATTTTCTTATTCTCATCACACTCTTCTCACAGTGAGACACCAGGCTTGTAAATTAAATCAACTCTGAGAGGGCCGATGCTATTTTTACCACTATCATGAGACCGCCAGTCAATCTAGAGGATGAGGATGCTTCTAAATGAGATATAGGCACCCCATATTGTAGGAAAGAGAGTAGTATTGCTAATCTCTCACTCTTTCTTGTGTATGAGAGCCATTTTTCTTTCTCTCTGATTTCCATGGTGACTGTGAAAGACTTTGAGGGCTGACCGCACAGCACCGGTCACTGATAATGAGATAATCTGTCCCCCTGCACAGCGTGAGACTGGATGTGATGCATGAGAAAACTCAGTAGGGAGGTGGGACACTATCATCAGATTCATACTGACTTTTACACTCGTCCAGACCTTTACATCTTCTCTGGCATTTACTGAGAGAAGGTTGCTGGCAGAGGTCAGATCTGTGCCTATAGTGGTAATGGTCAAAGTTAGCAGACAGCAGGCATTTTTATTCCAAGCATGTTAAACTTAACATAGTGTGGTGGTCATGGACTGTGTGAACAAATGTGCTCTTCTGCAGTGTTCTTACATACCACAAGAGGGGCCTCCTGGTGCTGCATATGCTTTAAAATAGTCATTTTAATTTAAAAGAAAATTGAAGAAAAAAAAATAGACTACACTATAAAACATTTTTGCAGCCGTTTTCACAAATAACTAAACAGCAGATCACGCACTTATATATATTTAATTTATATCGCAGATATGACAGCGCTTTGTTCCATGCCACACACGAGAAACCTCTCCATCTCACGTGCAGCCCTTTCCCTCAAAACTGCAAAATAACAGCTTGCTGTTTGAGCAGAGAAAATGAACCCTCCCGCCCGTCATTCTCTGATAGCTTGTGTAAATATACAGAGGGACCGACGCATGAAGTGCAAAGAGGGAAATTGAAATGTCACATTACATTTGGTTAAACAGGCACATGGAGATTTGAATGACAGGAACAAGAGGTCAAATAGGAGTGTAGAGGACAATGGGTTAATTGCATGTCTTTCACACAAATGGATTCCATGGGATCCAAAAGTAAAGCTCAAGTTTTAATTTAAAGGATGAAAATATTATTTATTTCACGTTTTCTTCTTCCTATTTAACTGAATACCTTTATTCTAACACTTGTTGGAATTGTTGCAGTATCACCGCAAATCCTTTAGGTGGCACAGGATTGTCATTACAGGGATGGTTGAGGGGAAATATTTTATAACAAATATCAAATATGAAATATTATATTTTCAGGCTAAAACTAAGTTGCCTATTAATTAAAAAATAATAGTTTTTTCGCTCTATGAACCTTTAAACTCAGTTGGGAGCCTCTAAACAATAGCATAAAAGATTGTCACTGCTGCCCTAGTATTCACTGTGACCATAACACTCTCCCAGGAACCAATTAAAAAGACTTATCACACTTGTCTTCATACATTTTAGATTATGTCTCTGCTAATAAAGTTTCAAAAAGTCGTTCCACACATTACCCAGAGACAAAACTGAATGCCTGGATGAGTTGCCTGCAGCTTAACTTCTACATGAGTCTTGTTCACTTCATCCTTTGCCAAGACAGGATGTCGAACTTCGTCTAAAGAGACATTGAATGGTCAACCGTGAAAAATACTTGGCCGTGCCAAACTAGCAGATTTGACAGATAAATTCCATTTCCTGTGAAGACTTTTGAAGCCACGGTGTACTTCTGTTTGAATGACTTGACTGTATACATGCTTGATGGTAATTTGTAAATAGTCTAATGGAATAAAGCTAATTTAAAGGTTACAACTAAAAGATACATCAACCATGCGTGACAAATGCTCACAGGACAAAACAGCACAGACTCTTATTAAACAAAAGCACAAGTCTCTTATGTGCTTCCCTCAAGTGCAGTAAGTGTAACACTCACCATATGTTGGTGATAATTAATGCGTACAAAACTCAGCGTACAGCAACTTAAATTAAGCGTTACATTTTGCAAAACACAAGCTTTATATTTGCTGTAGAAAAGCTCCTGAGACCTGCATGCAGATTTCAAGCAGCTAATTCTGTGTGCACAAACCACAAAGGAAGAAATTCATCATTACTTTTCATCTTGTTCCCAAACATATCTTGTATCTGCAATTTTTCAGTCAGCTGAAATCCTGACCACAGCGAGAAATTAATGACACAGTCTAGCATGACTTTGCCCACGCATTACATGCCTCGTCCCCCGGCACAAAGGCACCAGCTGAGCCAGGGTCACAATAATCACGTGATTTAACACCTGTGCTGTGTGCAGACCTGATTTAAAATCCAATATAAAATTAATACAACCTCCACATCTCATTCCACTCATGGCAGATTTAATTGCCTCTGTGTGTTCAGTACGATACAGAAACGGAGAAGTTTCTTATCTCATTTCACATTGATGTTTCTCGTTCAACAGTCTTGCAGTTCTGTATTTGCACTGCGCCTGTCTATGCAAGTGTGCCGTATTATTCTGTTAAACCTGTGTTACGTGATAGCATGTGTTGTCTTCTATTGCCACAGCAGTCAGTATATGGCATAGAACTCAGAGCTGGATGAGGTGTAATCATTAAACAGACTCCAAGTCACCATAACAACACGGAAACTCCCTACTTCCATAATCAAGGTAACAATGCACAGCTGAGAATTAGCTTACGGGATCTTTTCAAATTTTGAATACAATCATACCAATTTCTGTAATTTTATGAAGCAGGATGGACGTTTTAGTGTGAAACAAACCATTTAATACCACAAAACATCAAAGAATTCATCAAAGCAGTGGCTAATACTTACTGTTTTTTTTTTTTTTTACTAAAATGTCACTTCCTGGAGGATGATGTTACTTAGAATACAGATTTTTTTGTTATAAATTAGTCCACAAAATTAGAAATTACAACTCTCTTGACAGTTTTGCTGCCATGGAATTTTGAGCCAATCACCTATGCCTTATGAGCGTGACTGATTACTTTACTACATTACATTAGCAGCAGGTAAATTATGTCAATGTTGCAGTTACAGTATCAACCAGCAGGGGCTACCTGGATAATGTTGGACTGGATATTACATGATTTCATGATTTTCTATACAGTATGAGGATTTAAACATGTTCTGCATAACAGGAATGACCTGTTTTAAAAATCACATGTTTTTTTATGCTTTTTAATGAGCTTCATACTGACTATGTTTGATAACAGCATTGTTGTTTTGGCATCAACTGGAGACTCTTTAACCTGTAGTGTTTTCTCAATTTGCGCAATTATCACTGCAAGCAAAAATAGCCACATGCCCAGTGGTTCATTGACTGCTAATACCCTAATCATTGTATGCTATTATTTTTCATTGCCTTTGGACAATTTTTTTATTACACATGAATGTGCGATAACATGACCCTTTAATTTACTGATATGTAGCTTAAAGACTTGCTGCATGCATCAAGAACTATAAAAGAAGATTTATGCAAAGAACACAGAGGTTAAAAAAGCAGTTTCTTGCATGGTATGTCCGTATGCATCCATAAATCTGAGCTTTCACTGATTAAATAGCTCTCATTGAAGAGGAATGTCACAAAGTGCATGTAGCCTATATTATTTCAGCGATAATTATCACATTGATGGCGACAAATATCTTTAGAGCAATCTAAATGTCTAATTTTAAGTATATAAGGATGTAAATGTTTGTCAGGGAGTATGTGAACTGCTATAAGACCAGTCAAGAACCAGATCTCTTAACTGAGATAACCGGGTGTCCAGACATTGGAGGGAGCCTTGAGCAGTTCAGAATTCATTATTTGCATACAATTATTGGAAGTTAGAAAGAAAAAAAATCCCTAAACATCTATGTAAACCGTAAATGTCAGGCCTAAATATCCTATAGCGTGAAAACGCTGCAGTTGTGTCCTCATTTTAAGTTTAGGTTCATGTGACTTGAATATTTTTTAATATTTCCTGCCCATTTCTCAGTGGTACATCAAAAACAAATAAATCAACGGTTGTGTTTGCAGTACAGTGACTGTTCTGTGGCATTCACTCTCACGCTCATCTCAGCTATGTGTGGATGCCTTGTTTTAGATGAAATCGGAAATAAATTTTGCTGCATGCGCTAAGTGGGCAGATCATAGCCGCTGCAAGCACTTCACACAAACAAATAAATCATTATGAACAATCAGTTGATGACGAAAACTAGTTAGCGCTGCATTTCAGTTATGCTTGGGTTTGTTTTTTTGAGGCTTCAGATGTTTTTTTGTTTTTTAAGTGGCTCAGAATATGTGAGGTGATGATATATTTTGTTATATTGTACATAATGGTTAAAAATCTGGGATTGCAATTGAAAAATTCCAGGTTCAGGCCCTTCAGTCCATGTACTATAATCAATGTGCCCTTAAGTGAGGCACTCAACCCTATAATACATTTCAACAGTCGGATTCCGGAAGTGAAAATATGGAAATTGATTTTTAGTGATAATGTATAAGCCTTTCAAGAGGTTGGTTGTTAACCGATGGTCTCTGTAGAAGCCCAAGTCAGTGTTAATTTAACTACACTACTCATAGCCCCAGAGAGAGATCCATCACTCATAGCATTGTAGATGATGTCTCAGACTAGCTCATTTTTATAGGATATTTCATACACAGTTGTAACTCACCACATTTTTTTCAGTTTCCTTTATATAAAATTCTTTAAAAAAAAATTGTAATCGTAAATAGGTTCAAAAAAATACAAATATATTATATTTAATATTATAATATTCATATATCTGAATATTTTGCAATAAACTTCAAATATATTCAATATACAAATATATTTGAAAACATAAATCAATGACTAACTTTGGTTTCTATTGTGCAATTCTATTGATTCTATCGATTTCTATTGTTTCATGTGATTTTGCTTTTGAAATGCTTTGTTGTTGAATCATTTTTTGATGAATAGAATGGGAACAATTGTTAGATGAGTTGTTCTTTTGAAAATAAACTGCGACAAATCTCCTAGAACCTAATACATTTGTACTTCAGTTTTGATAAAAAGCATCACCTCAATGACAAATGAAAGACTGTGTATGCATGTGTATGTTTGTGTGCACAGTGAACAGGTTTAAAGATTTTGCTCTGCGTTACAGGAGATGCGTTTGTCTCATAAGCTTTAATGTGAAACCACAAATCCTGTCAGATCGTATTATTCAACTTTCCATCAGTACTACCATGATTAGATTGATTAAACTTGGCTACAGCATTTGAAACAACAAACCATGCATTTTAATCAATACAATTAAATAACTTTGGCCCAGACTCACTTTATATTTTCTGAATCCCCTTTGACATCTTGATTAGTGGTTGTACAGGCACCTTCCTCTCTTGATAAAAAAGCACCTTGAAGTGAAAAGCAGCACAAAGATTATATCTTAAGCCCAATGACAGACAGAATGATCAAAATCTAATTTTCACAAATGTTACAGAATATCTTAATAGTCAATAGACTTTTTTTATACTTATGTTTGCATTTACTTCCACTTTATCCTTTATCGATGGCAGTTAGAGTGAGATTATTGTCGAGGTTTATTGTGAAATTCATCACCAACAGCTCATCTAAAATCCCCATCTCAGTATCCATTGATTTCCCAGGGATGATGAAACAAAGATAAATGGTTTCATATTTCATTACTGGATGAAAGCATATTTTATGACTCAAGGGGAGTATGTTTACATACACATTTACATTACTACAGTACACACAAGCAGTGGTTCAAAGTCTCACTACCAAGTGTTTTTGTGAAAATTTGTTATTTTTATTTATTTAATTACTTATTTTTTTAGGAAATGCAAAAATAGCTCTTATATATACTACCAATGAACACAAGACATATGATATACAGTTTCAAATAGTTGTATCTCATCCAAATATCGTCCTATCATAACAAACCATACATCAATGGAAAGCTTATTTATTCAGCTTTCATGTTATTTATAAATCTCAATTTCCAAAAAAAATTCAAACGTTGAGGTTCACTGCCAAGTTTAACTAAGGCAGCTTAACTGATTAATCAAAACTGACGACCGCACACAGACAAGAATGCAGGTGAAGTTTGTTCCCCAACTCTCAGAGTGGATTGTGACATGTTTGTCAGTACTGTCTGCTGCACTTCAGCGCCCTCTGGTGGACATGAATGATTTGATGATGATGATAAAAACCAGTTACCTGCCTTGTTTGTTTGACAATTTTGGACATGATAGGCGTCAAGAAAACAGGGGGTTTAAATAAAAAAAAGGGGTTTAGGGATCGCGATTTGTAGGCTTGAAACAGGGATTGTTATCTTGCCAAACATCTTCCAGTACTTACAAGGCATCATATGATCTTTGTAGGCATGTGACCACAAAGTAAAACAGCCATACTCTCTATTTACTTCTTTCCCTTTGGGTCATTCATCTTTGTGTCATGTTCATATTTTCTCGGTTATCTTTTTATTTTTGTTTGTTTTTTTATGATGAGAAATATTTGCCTGAAAGCATGCATTCCTCAGTCCTTTGAGAGTTATATCTGAATAGTCTGTATCATCCAGGAATCTTGCAGTCTATGTTACATTTTGTGACAGTCATCAAAGATTGGTTATGCATTGCAATTTAACAAATGTTATAAAATGAAATGCAAATTCACAGTTTTAATTGCTTTGGTTATCAAAGACAATATAAAGGAACACAAGGACTTTTCAGTTCTGCCGGGAACACAGAATAAACCAGTCTTCTTATGCTGATTACGAGGACATGCATTATTAACATGAATGAATCCACATGTGTCAACAATTGCAAATTACCTTCCATAATCAGCAGACTTAGAAAAGAGAAGCATGAACCAACTGTGAAGTAATGAGTTGCACCAAATTGGCAGCTGAGCTGGAGATTTTGACGAGTTTTCCATGATTACGCTGCTCCTTAAACAAAGCCTTCGCCTTCTCCTTGAAGCTCATTGATTTGAGTGAATTATTCATTTCAGGGCACAATAATGCCAAGGTCAGTTTTGTTTTTCATCTGACCTTGTGACAGTGAAAGTTATACTTTAGGTCACAACAGGGGTCTATAACATTTTTAAGCCAAGGACCCCTTGGGAGACGGAGCATCATTTGATATGACACTAACATCACAAAGCTATTCAAATCATTAATGTTATAGAGACTTATACTCATACATAAATTACATTTTTTAGATTTTGCAATGCATTGTGTGACAAAAGTGTGTATACTTAACAGATTCACTGTAAATAGTAGTATGCAGTACATAATATATAGCATATAGTAATTATGATATACACACACACACACACACACACACACACACATTGTTACCTCAGATTTCCCCATATTGTAACAAAGACTGTGGTTTTGATTGTCTTCGTGAAAAATTAAGTGTGAAAACTGTGACATCTGAACAGTTTTCGAGGTTGATACAGTGGATTTATGACAGCAGTAAATGAGTGTGTGCAGGACAGAGTGAATGTGATATGTGTGAGAGTGCTGTGATGTGTGAGAAGAGAGAACATGAACACCTTTACTTTCTCTGGTGGAGTAAAAGAGACTCAAGGTGCTGTAAACTTTACAATGGACAACGATTTGTATAGTTTCTGTGACAATTGTTGCTTACGTATGATTAATATTTTTTGTGGAAACTGTGATGCCATGATTTTTAAAGACGTTCTTTTAAACTTTCAATTTATTAAAGAATCCTGAAAAAAAAATGTTTCAAGGTTTCCACGGAAATATTAAGCAGCAAAAACATTTCCAACATTTATAATAATACCATCATTTATAATTGAATACCAGTAATAATTGATAATAATTGAACACCAAATCAGCATATTACAATGACTGAAGGATCATGTAAATACTGGAGTAATGGCTGCTGAAAATTCAGCTTTGCCATCACAGGAATAAATTACATTTAAAAATATATTCAAATAGAAAACAGTTCCTTTAAACGTAAATAATATTTCACAATATTACCATTTTAATAATAATAATAATTATTATTATTATTATACATTAAACAAAAATACTGTACCCAATCAGACCATTCCTACCAGGTCATCTCTAAACTGGACTACTGCAATGCTCTTTTGCATGCACAGTTACACATATGATTTGTGAGATAGTATGGACAAAATCCATAAATGCATGCTATAAAGTTTTTTGGAGTAAACTTTTCTCACCAATATCCTTTCTGTTCTGCAGGGGCCATCAGTCCTGTCTATAGACATCTGTAGAGAGGATGAGCACCTTAAATTACTTTTTTTAATCTGTGGAAATGAAGTTTCAAATCTTTAAAGGATGTGCTCTGTTCCCTCAAATCTAGACAAGATGACGGAGTGCCTGTTTTTACAGGAATGCAGTGGTGCTGATACTTATCGAGATATACAGAGATAAGGCTTTAGTTTTAAAGTGTGCACAAATTACATAATCTAGAACATAATAGAACATAATCCATAAAAGGGCTGGGCAGCAAGATCAATTTAACAATTAATCTATACAACTTTGAAACATAATGAACAGTGATAATGCACAGTCAATCTGACTATAAGCTTAAACAGCATAACATGGTGCTCGCAACGCCTAGGTAATGGGTTCAATTTCCAGTGAATGCATGAATTTATCAAATGTATTCATTAAACTCACTTTGGATAAAGGCATCTGCCAATATTGCTTGAATGTAAATGATTAAACAATAACAGGTCTAATAAGATGTGCATGCAACAGGTAGCAACTCAAAGCCCATGACAACAGATACAGAAATTAATTGTGAACACTGGAGTTTGGGGCGTCTTGCTGTGATGGACTGCACAAATGAATAATCAAACATTTTTTCCTTAAATATTGAGTGTGATGGGTGAGCTTGGAGAGAGGATTCTGAAAGGGTGGAGACATACGCATCTCTTCAAACAACTGTAGCCTACTAAAGGAGACAGACGCGCAGAATACGCACAGAAGCTCCAGCCTTTGGGCATTTATATGTACTAACACAGTATCTCAAGAGACCGAGGAAGCATCGGCAAACTGAATGAAAAGCGAAGCAGGGAAGCTTTTACAACTTTAAACAGTTTGGATATGAAGTAGAGCGCTGCGTAAAAGCTTGCGTAATCGTGCGAAGACCAGACTAAGACGACAACTTTTCATAGTTATTTCTTTTTTAAGCAAATATATATATATTTTTTTAAAGATGAAGACCTCGGATATTCTTTGCGCTTCCGAATTTGCAAATTCGTCCAACTTTTCGTGTGTGAACCGAACCATCCCATCGTACAGCATGATTGACATCGCGTCTTTCATGCACATCTTCCCCACTATCTACGGCGTTCTGTGTTCAGTTGGAGTTCTGGCAGGGGCGTAGATTACGCGGGGGACGTGTCCCCCCCACTTTTAATCTCACGTAAATTCGTCCCCCGCACTTTTTCGGGCAAGTGTGTTCGCATAGAGGTTTTCAAGAGCCGGTGTGAATAAATATAGATTTAAATTCAAAGAGACAGGATAGTTATATATAACATTTCTGTCCCCCTCACTTCTGAAATGATGGCTACGCCCCTGAGTTCTGGCCAACGGTTTGGTGATCTATGCTGTGGCATCATGCAAGAAGAAGATGGTCTCTGATATTTACGTGCTGAATCTGGCCATCGCAGACCTGCTTTTCCTGTTGGTGATGCCGTTCAACATCCATCAGCTGGTCAGGGACAGACAGTGGGTCTTTGGCCACTTCATGTGTAAGGCTGTGGTGGTGGTGGATGTCAGTAACCAGTTTACCACAGTGGGCATAGTGACTGTACTCTGCATTGACAGGTGAGAGTTGCATGCATTTGGGAAGTCAGAACGATATTAATGCAGTGGCCTATATACTGTGTTCATACTATATTCCGCTCTTGCAATGTAGGCCTTAAACAATAAGAAAGTAAAAGCACAAATGAGATCTCACTGATATTTCTCACGCCTCGCACCTCCCCAGCAAACAAAATATTTTGAACATCGTTTTGAACATAATATTTTGAACATAAAAAAAAGTTATTTTTAAAAGTGCTCTGTAAATTCAAAATGTTTTGTTAAAAAAATGTCCAACTGTCCAACTAAAACATTTCTGAAATAAAATGTTCCATGAACAATGTATAAATAACGTTTTTGTGCTAATGTTTTGAGAATATTATTAAAGACCAGATAACTCTGAACGAAAGTTCTGTTAACATTACAGGAAGAACGTTTGTTCATAACTTTGAGAGAACCTTGCCACAATTCTAAGAATGTTTCTTGTTAGCTGAGTCTCATCTGCAGTTTCAGAAGAGATAACAACTTTGTGCTGAGATTCACCAACATTCCAAAGTCTGTAATCAAAAGATTTCAGTGTGAACGCAAATTTCTCATTATAGATGCTCATTACTGTAATCAGTCATTTTTAATAAAAAAAATATTGAAATTATTGCAATACATAGATGTGTTTTGTGTGATTTGTATTTATTATCAGCATAAAATAAAACCCAACATATGTATAAATATTTACTAAGATTTTATACTCTTTTTTTTTTTTTTGTATTTTGCATTTTATGTGAAACAATCACTTACCAAAATATGCTTCCCTTTTGCAAAATATAAATACATAGTAATACATATTAAATTTCTTTCTTTGACCTGTGACATGTTCTTGACAGTTTTCTTTCAGATTTTAACTAATACAGTCAAGATAATAAATGTGCTTATGAAGTGCATCAGCTTTGAGGTCAAAAGGGTAGAATTCGTTATTCAAACTCTAATTACAGAGCACATAGTATTTTCAGCAAATTATATGAAATTACAGCCCAGTTGCTCATCACTGTTAATCAAACTCTAATCTAGATGTTCCACTGAATGTATGCAAAGAAAACAAGAAAAGAATGAAATCAATGCAACTCTCACATCCATGTGATCCATGCTACATGACCTTGAAAAATGAAGCCTGCCGCATCGATCATTTTTGTATCTTTATTGTATTTTTGTATCTGCAAGACTGGACTACAGCAACAACATTGTGTGACTTTGAAAACCCCTCTTACTTATATTTATAGCATGCAAAAGTACTTTAACACACAATATCTCACCACATACAAAGGATCCACATAAAATACAGAGTGCAGAGGAGAGTTTTTGCTTAGTTGTTGGTAACAAAAAGACATATGGGTCCCCCAGAAGGCCTCTGCATGATTAGGTGATAAAGCTTCACTATAACACTTTTTCATATAGTGTCACTGCTGTATTCCCAAAAGGATTTTTTTTTTTACTGGGTCACATGCTTAGAGTTATGGAGATATAGTATCTTAGCTGCACATTTTCATTATCTTTTGCTAAGCAACATAATACCACATTCTATTTAAAAGGCAACCTTAAAGTCACTGTTAGTACTGTGAGCAATACATTAAACATGAAGCCAGACACATTCTCTTCCCTTTATAAGAAATAGCAAGGGGGAAAAAACAAAGATTGTTGTCTGACTAGAGTATATGAAAGCTGTAATACTTGAAGTATGCTGAAAACTTGAAAAGTGAAGTTGAGATGTTTACGACTGTTCACGAGTAAAGTACACATCTTTTGATTTTATACACAAGATTTATTTGATTTCAAATGCATTTCTTAGAAAGCTGTCACTTGCTGTGCTGTTTTGCAGCTCTAGTAGCATGTTTGCTTTCCAAGAGTCAAGACAAGTCCACTTTATTTGTATAGCTCTTTTCACAATACATACTGCTCCAAAGCAGCTTTGCGTAAAATAGTGTCTTAATACCCCCAGTGAGCAAGACAAAAGCGACTGTGGCAAGGAAAGATGCTAGAATGAGAAAGATGCATTGGAAAGAACCAGACTCAGCTAGGAGAGTATGGAGCCAGATCGGCCTCAAAAATAATACATTACTACTACTACTAACAACAACAACAGAACACATTACATAATTGTTGTTGTTAAATGAAATATCTGGACATTTAACACTTATTTGATAACATTACAGATTGATCTGAATAAACAGGGTATGTGCAACTTTGGTGTATAAGACAGCAGGCTAACCGGGTAGCTGTATTTTGTGCGAACGATATAAATCATAATGTGATTTTGTAGAAATTGTAATCAGGTGCTAAAAAAAAGAGTACCCATTAAAATGTCTTTACATCAAGGACCCGATCACAGAAACAATGCACAGTACAAGCGCAGAGTTGAGCTTCTTGAGTCTGTTCAGTAAAGAGCGTTTTGATTGGTGGATTAAAAGCTTACCGCGGTTGGCTGAACGGAACATCCTCCAAAAAAAGATATTTATGAATCTTAACCTGCCAGGAAGGTCTCAAAAATACCGCACACAAATTCAAAGCAGTCCACTCATGTGTGATGATTTGCAAATGCAGATTCAACGATCCATAAATACATGTAAAATCATTCATAAATGTGTGATGGAAATTAATTCAAGAACTTGATATATACATATTTGTGTAAACATTAAAGATTTATTTAGGTAAGATGCTTTTGTGTGAGCATTTGGGGAAATATTTATGCTTTTACTTCTGTATTTATGAATTGTGTTTTGAATTTACGAATCGGATTTTGCAAATGTAAATTGTGCTGTGCATTTATTAATTTTGTTTTATAAATGTATTATTTTTGAGGCCGATCTGGCTCCATAGGAGAGTCATGTAGTGCATATTTACATAAATGTACACTACCATTCAAAAGTTTAAGTCGGTAAGATAAAACAATATACATATAAATAAAAATGAAATTATTACTTTTATTCAGTAACCATGCATTTAGTTGAGCAAAAGTGACAGTAAAAACAAATTAAAATGTTAAAAAAGATTTCTATTTAACATAAATGAATTTTCTATCAACTTTCAAAGAATCCTGAAAAAAATGTATCACAGTTTCTACAAAAAATATTAAGCAGCACAACTGTTTTCAACATTGATAATAAATGTTTCTTGAGCAGCAAATCGGCAATGATTTCTGAAGGATCATGTAACACTGAAGACTGGAGTAATGACTACTGAAAATTCAGCTTTCAGGATTTTATTCATGAATAAAATGCATTTTAAATATTATTATTAAATATATTAAAATGTAAAACTGTAATAATATTTTACAATGTTGCATTTTTACTCTATTTTTAAATGCAGTCTTGGTAGAGGACTAACTGACCCCAAATTTTTGAATAATAGAGTACGTATGGCAAATATTATATAGCTACATAATATGTTAAATATAATTTACATGTTTATTTAATTAATTATTATTTAATAATGTGTTTAGTAAAATAATGCACTGGAATTCACCAGGAAAATGGATGCCGGCAATAGTTTTTTGGACCATTTGGGCAAAATATAAACTCAAATTCTTTTTACTTCAGATTATCCTTATCCTAATTTACACAAAATCATTTACAGTGGGTACGGAAAGTATTCAGACCCCCTTAAATTTTTCACTCTTTGTTATATTGCAGCCATTTGCTAAAATCATTTCAGTTAATTTTTTTTCCTCATTAATGTACACACAGCACCCCATATTGACAGAAAAACACAGAATCGTTGACATTTTTGCAGATTTATTAAAAAAGAAAAACTGAAATATCACATGGTCCTAAGTATTCAGAC
>NW_015548201.1:221809-227984 GCF_001515605.1 Sinocyclocheilus anshuiensis | reverse complement strand
TTTTAGCAAATGGCTGCAATATAACAAAGAGTGAAAAATTTAAGGGGGTCTGAATACTTTCCGTACCCACTGTATGCTACAGTATAGTTTCAATGTATCTCTGTTTTGCATGAATTTAATAATAGCCCTGGATTAGGGCATTTAATAAAGTTTAATCCTGAAAAAAAAATGTGAAATTACTTATGAAATCTCACATAAAAAAAATAAGATCCTTTTCTCCCAGAAAACGAGAAAATAGATCAAATTACTTTTGCTTATGTCTCCAGATTCTCAATATTTTTCTCTGGAGAAAAAGACCCTATTAATCTCACAAGTCTACTTTGTATAGAGTATCAGAAGACATCTTAATCATTTCACAAACTGTGCTCAGATTTGCCCAGATACCAAAGTCTGCTAAAGAGATGAGATTTCAGTATGAACTCAAATCAAATTTAAGGCCAATTTATCTGAGCTACAATATCCAAATGATTAAAGCTCTATAGTCAAATTGTGTATCAACTACTGTTTCTATTTTTATTTCTCCTTGCAATTACGTGAGAAACACATTGATGCAGCAAAATTAAAATCACTTAAAACTATGAAAGAGCAAGCCATTTTCCTCTTGGGTGGCATTAAAAACTTGATTCATTGTTTCTTTTTTGCAGGTACGTTGCAATTGTACATCCTACATCTGAAAAGAGGACCATTCAGTGGACCATCATCGTTAACATTATGGTGTGGGTGGGCAGCTTCCTTCTGAGCATCCCAGTCATGATATACGCTAAAATCATCTCCAAAAAGGACATGGACATCTGTATGATTTACCTGGATGGGCCTCAGGATATGTACTGGTACACGCTTTACCAGTCCACACTGGGTTTCATCGTCCCCCTCATTGTAATAAGTACATTTTACACTCTCACTCTATACCACGTGTTCAGCTCCATCCGGCGGGTCAAACGCAAGCAGTCAGTGTGGGCCAAACGGGCCACCAAGACAGTTGTGATGGTGATCGCCCTGTTCCTGGTCTGCTGGTCCCCCTACCATGTCATCCAGGTGATCAACCTCAGCATCCAGCAGCCTACCATTGCCTTTGTGTACGCGTACAACATCAGCATCTGCCTAAGCTACTCTCACAGCTGCATCAACCCCTTAATGCTGCTGGTGTTTGCCCAAAACTACCGAGATCACCTCTGCAATCGCAAAGAGCTGCGCTCCTAGATCAGCTCATCCAAGACCACCATCAAAACCGACGGAGGGTCTAGCGTCAGCCCGGACACCAGCCACCGCTGTACTGTCATCTAACACCCATCGAGCCTTGCTAGACGTGTTAACTGAGGAAAACGAAGAGAAAAGTGGAGGCCTGCACTGCAACACTTGCTGCACGAGTGTCAGTCGCATGGTAGACTGTTTCTCAAAGGGGAAAACTGTGAAATGAAATGCCACAGTAAACTTTCAGGAGGCATGAAGGAGTGAATCAGCACTCAACTGTGTTTGTGGTTTGTGTCACACTCTGGAAAAGTGATTATAATGTGTTGTTACTCTTTTCAGTGTTTACTGTTCATTTATCTGTTATTCGTTGTATGCTGTATCTGCTTTTTTTGAATGGTTCACCCAAAAACCAAAGTTCTGTCATCATTTACTAACTGGCATGTTGTGCTGTGACTTTTTTGCTATAAAACACAGGTAGAACAATTTATTTTTTTCCCCAAGCAATTATAGTGAATAGAGACTGAGGTATTCAAGCTTCAAATAGACAAGACAAAAAAAAAATTATACATTTTATTGAGTGAAGTTTTAGTGAGTGTCACTGATCATCTTTCCTTCCAATGAGCTGTTTTCCACTACAAGCAGATCGTTTAATCAGTGAACTGGATTAGTTCAGTTTGTGAATGAATTATTCAGATTGGTTTGATGAATGAATCTTCTGATTCATTGAACAGATCAGACTCAAAATTATCCATGCACAAGATTTATTTTGCTATAGTATGGCTTCAGAAACGTGGAATATAGTGCATAGAGTCATATGGACTATTTCATGATAATGATATGGTGCTTTGTTCTTTTTGAAGCTTTAAAACGCTTCAGTGCTTGTTCACTGAAAATGCATGGCAGAGAAATGAGTACAATTAAGAAAAAAAAGTGCCTTTTGTGTTCCACATGAAAGAATTTCAAAACAGGGAGCATAATTTACTCACATGAGTGAATAAATGATGACAGCATTTCCATTGCTTATTCTCTTTAAAGACAATTTAATGGTCAGGATTTTTGTAATACAGTATTTGTGGCTTTTGTTTGCATTGTTAGGGAATGATATCGGAATGAGATCAGAATCAGAATTGTCTTTAATACAGATGTCAAATAAAATGTCTATGTAATATGTACTTTTTTGTGTGTGTGGGGGGGTACGTATTGTGTTAAAGAAGTCCAATAGCGAGTAAAATAAGCGAATATGCTGATCTAAGACAGGTCTAACTCATCCTAAATATGACATTCTATGGCATTTTAATTTTCACTCTCATAAATGTGTAAATATTGGCTTAACGTTTAAGTATTTTACTAAATATAGGACACATTTAAATGTTTTGGTTTTAAATGTCTCCAAATGTTACTGGACCCTTTGACCATATGTAGTCTTGCTGTCATGCATGTCTGTTTAATCTTCACTTAGGACATTGTACAAGACATAATATCCGTGAATGTATGCTTCTGAGCATTTTATTACATGAATTCACAAAGATATCCAGTGTGAAATTCCCCGTGTGGTTCTGTTTTCCCGTTTCTTTTCTAAGAAGCCCCTGCGGCCCATGTGAGAACAGTCATGTTCACTGTTAACGTGTGACACTTAAACTATGTGTGACTAGCCACATTTCAGTCTTGCCACCCTCAATCAACACATTATGATGCCTGGCATCTAAACAAAGGACTGCATATTATTTATTATATATTTTGTCGTGCATTGACAAATACATGACAATTTTTAAGTCACTTAAATTCAGGAAGAACTGTATACTGCACGATCATGATAAGATATGCCTTCTGTTTCTTGTCTGTCCATCCTGAAGGCTTTTGATTTTATGTCCTATAAATTTACAAAAATAAACTCTAAAAAACCTTGACCATTTGAATGAAAAATCATGTAGTTCTTGTATCACGCTGGTGTGCATTTGTAAATAAACAATCACAATATTACTGTGTTTACAACACTGTATTACTTGTGAAACACTTGAAATAATTCAGTGAAAAATCTAAATTTGCTGAAAATGTACTGCCCCTCAGGCTATCCAAGATGTAGATGAGTTTGTTTCTTCATCGGAACAGATTTGGATCCTCTGCAGTGAATGGGTGCCGTCAGAATGAGAGTCCAAACAGCTGATAAAAACATCACAATAATCCACAAGTAATTGACATGATTCCAATCCATCAATTACACTCTTAAAAATAAAGGTGCTTCACGATGCCATAGAAGAACCTTTTTGTCTAAATGGTTCCATAAAGAACCTTTAACATCTGAAGAACCTTTCTGTTTTACAAAAGGTTCTTTGTGGCGAAAGAAGGTTCTTCAGATTATAAAAAGGTAAGAAAGAGATGGTTCTTTAAAGAACTTTTGACTGAATGGTTCTTTGTGGAACCAAAAATGGTTCTTCTATGGCATCGCTTGAAGAACCTTTTGAAGCACCATTATTTTTAAGAGTGTACCATAATGTGAAGTGAAAATCTGCGTCTTTGTAAGAAACAAATCCATGATTAAGATGCTTTTAAGACTGCTTACGCCAGTGAAGTAATCTCGTCTTAATCTGAATAATAATAAATTAATACACAACGCACAATTAATAAGAAATATACACAGATCGATCACTGTTTACTTGTGAAAACAGTCTAAATCTAAACACACATTGCAGTAGTTTTTAATGTGAAAGGGGGTTGGATGGACTTTTTCACTGCCATAGAGGAATGTTACTATGGATTATGGTTCAAATAAATTTGTCTTATGGTACATGTCATAAACTAAAAATGTTATGTATTTTCATTGCACAGAAATTTTACTCTTAACCGCAATTTATCTATTCAGTCTGCTATGTAATTACCATTTACTATAATGTAGTAGACAAAAAGAGTAATATAGTCTGATGAATCATCTTTCAGTCCATATGTGACCCCGAACCACAAAACCAGTCTTAAGTCGCTGGGGTATATTTGTAGCAATAGCCAAAAAAACACTGTATGGGTCAAAATGATCGATTTTTCTTGTATGCCAAAAATCATTAGAATATTAAGTAAAGATCATGTTCCATGAAGATATTTTGTAAATTTCCTACCGTAAATATATCAAAACTTAATTTTTGATTAGTAATATGCATTGCTAAGAACTTCATTTGGACAACTTTAAAGGCGATTTTCTCAGTATTTTGATTTTTTTGCACCCTCAGATTCCAGATTTTCAAATAGTTGTATCTCA
The DNA here is from genome assembly GCF_001515605.1 of Sinocyclocheilus anshuiensis. Classification (NCBI taxonomy): domain Eukaryota; kingdom Metazoa; phylum Chordata; class Actinopteri; order Cypriniformes; family Cyprinidae; genus Sinocyclocheilus; species Sinocyclocheilus anshuiensis. The sequence goes on along the minus strand of NW_015548201.1, from coordinate 223,546 downwards.
GCCAAATATTGTCCTGTCCTAACAAACCATACATCAATGGAAAGCTTATTTATTCTCAATTTCTGACCCTTAAATTGACCCTTATGACTGGTTTTGTGGTCCAGGGTCACATATATCTAAAGACACATCACATCATCTATTGCCTGTTCAACTGTTGCACATTGTTAGGTGGTTTATTCATAATGATATGGGCAGCCCATTTCATGAACCACTTTATGTCCTATAATTACTCTGTAAAATGCCGCAACAGCCATTTACCAGTACCAGGTGCAGCTTAAACATTCTTTCCTCATGATGTTTCCCTATTCTGCTAAATTAATCCCCTCATAAAGATGGGTGGATGAACTGAAAAACATGAGGATGAAGTCAAACGTATCCCCAGTCGAGCATTTTTAAACATCACTGAACCTTTATGGCAGGTTCAGGAGCTCAGAATGCAAAGCAGATTTCCACCTCTTTCATACCTCAGATAACCAGAGGCTTTTCGTCTTAAATAATAGCCCGTCTCATTTGTAAGTAGCTTTGGATAAAAGCATTTGCTAAATGGATAATTGTAAATGTGGTCCATTATCTGACTGCAAACATTTCAGAACTTGCATGACCTTCCAAGAACTGAAGGTATTTTATTAAAGGCATGAGCCAGCCTGCTGTATTGACATTAATTTTAATAACAAAACATCACAACATATCACAAAAAAAAAGTATAAAACAAAAAAACGTACATAAGAACATAACACAAGAACCATACAAATGACATTTCTTGAAATTAAATAACATTAAAAAATAATGTTAACACAAAACAAAACATTTAAATACAACACAAAACTTCAATAACAACATCACACAAGATATGATTAAACAACATAATTCGACAATGATAAAACAATCTGATAATATGACATTTAACAAATTAGCATGATATAACAATTTTAAACAAAACATTAACAGCATAACATAAAACATTTTATTACATAACATAATATAACGTTAGGTGTTTGCCTATTAACCTGTGTCCTTATGTTGTCAGCAGTTATTGTTAACTTGATACCAGACAAGTTAGTGGTCAGAGTAACCACTGAAGATGTCGGAGCGATGTCTAGGTACTGATGTATCTCTAATATATTTATCAAATGTATTTAAATTTACCAGAGTCTGTGTGGTATTTGTTAGGCCATGGCTCTGATCCTTCTGCCATTGTAACTGGGCTTTTCTTCCCAAACATGATAGCTTATAAAAAAAAATAAAGACAGCTAATGCAATTAGAGATTACAACAAGATATGAAGAGACTGCACATAATGAAATCTTTCAGACATCTTAACTGTATTTTATATAAGATCACAAGTGTATGATCGTAGTAGTGGCTGCATTGAAAATCACAACAGGCTAAGCTGTGCCCCCATCCATTTAATACAGCCTGTGGTCCTTTTATGGTCTAATTCGATTAAGAACAGACACAAAGATTATGATGATATTGAGATGGTTTAATGTCTTTATAAATGTAAGTGGTGCTTCAATCATGTACTGCTTCAGCCCACCCTAGAATCACAACAAAAAAAACACTTGACTGATAAATCTCAAAGGGCCTGAATTATTCTACATGTAATATCATACTAATTTAGGAGCCATTTTGCAGTGTTGGATAAAACCAGAGATCTGTGCTCTGTTTTTCCTTCTATGACTGAGGCAAATCTGCTCAGACCACACACACCACACCACACACACACACACACACCCCC
>NW_015548201.1:211792-221717 GCF_001515605.1 Sinocyclocheilus anshuiensis | reverse complement strand
CACACACACACACACACACACACACACACACCATGCCGAGTTAATTAGTTTCATACAGCCAAACAGTTTCCACAAAGCAAAAAAAATAAAAATAAAAAATTGAATGAAGGCCTTTTATCAGAGGGCCAAAAACGTATTAAGAGAAACAGTGGTATACACATAATGGCCTGCACTGAACAGTTTAAAATATCTAACCCAGAAAGATTTATAAAAAAAAAAAAAAATGGCACACAAAGCATCCCTTTGCTTTGTGTCCTTGTGCAATCCAACCACACAAATGCTAGAGGGTATCACCAAATAAGAAAAGGTATTTTTCATGCCTTCCATGACTATTCTTTAGAGATCTCTGTTTGAGAAAATCGTTACATGATTGAGAGATTTCTTGGAAATTTGGTGTAATGAAAGGTGCACAAGAGAAAAAATAAAATAAATAAAAAAGAAATCCCATGAAGCCCTGAGCTTCTTTCTCTTCCTCAGTGGGAACTGAAAAAAAAGGATGAAAGGTACAAAACAAAAGAAAAATATTATTTTATAACACATCAGTGCACATCTCTCCAATTACTTCAAGGTCATATGCAATGCAATGTTGTCATGCTCAGAGGGAGAGGGAGCAGAGTATTGACCTATCCATGGCATATTCATCATTCATCAGTAAATCTTTATTTAAGCACCTGCTTAACCAAAACTCACTTGCCCAGGGCTGGTATTGAGTTTTGTGATGTTAGATGCTAATATACTTTGAAAGTATAACACTGAAATAACGCTGGATGCTTCCGATAGGGCAATGGACGTCATCTAATTTTGATAAAAAATTAATATGCAACACAGCCAAAGGTCAGTTCAAGTGCTCTACAGTATCATTTACATATTAGATGCCTTATTCTAAAATATTAGCAATGCACAAAAGTCAGTTAAATAGAAAATAAAATAGATGTAGGCATATAGAACTGTGGGCGTTGAGTCAATCTGCAACAAATAATTGATCAAATCCACAGTGAAAACAGCTGAGAATAAATGTCATTATTGATCAGTTGGTCTGTGTTCTTAAATTAAATATTTTAAAGTTTTTTGTTTTGCCTACATAAACAAACAAAACAAGTTTTTAAATAAAATGGAAATTTAAAAAAAATATTTCTTTATCCTGTTAATCAATTAATCTAAAAAAAATCAACAGATTATCCAATCAAAACAGTTCGAGCTAGTTTAATCAGGTGCTAAGAATAGGAATTTGTTGGATGCTTTATCGCAAATGATAATCAGCAAGCATCCTGAATCAGACATCAGACAATACATTTATACACCTCATTATCCACAGGAACTGAGGAGTTCTAAATAGCATTTCCACAGCCAGACACAAACGTTTTGTGATGCCTTTTAAATTCAACATGCTTTGAAATAAGCAAAACACCCTCATTTCGAAACGTCACTTTAGTGACTTTTATCCTGCACCACCAAATAAACACTTTGATGGCATTTTCAACGGGTTTTAGAGCACTGTCAGTTTACCCAAGGCTAAACTTCTAGGGTTAAATGATAATTCTGTCATCATTTACTCAACCTCATGTAGAGTTCAAAACCTGTATGATTTCCCAAAAGCCATGGAAAACAAATAGTTTTTACAGAATGACAAAGCTGATGAAAACTGATTTTTGCTGACAGGCTCTAAAAATGACGGAAAAATACAAAAGACCATAAAAGTATCATAAATGTGGTGCAGTCTTCTTGTGTGCTATATTCAAAGTCTTCTGAAGCCATATGGTTATGTCAACAGACTATTTGCCACCATCTGGCTTAGGGCCATATGGGTCACTTTTAATGTGCTTTTCAGCTATTTTACATTAAATTATAATGACTCACTGTACATTAGCGTTTGCGGGAGTCAGAGGATCAAAAATATCTCTAAAGCAGTATATTTAAAATATGAATACAATAAAACATCAGGTTTGAAGCAACTTTCCAATTTTGTGTCCTTCACCATCAGTGGATTGGTGGTACTGGATAACAGCTGCTACAGCAACACTTTCTTTATGAAACTGCCTTTTAATGAGACTGAAATATCAGGAAAACAAGAATGATATCACGCAAGTAGTAAGTAAAAGGTGTACATGCTGGTGTTTCTGTGGAACTTGTTAATAATGTGTTTTGGTAGACAATGTGTTAAATTGAGGGAATGACTAATCTTAGAGATGATCAGGCCTCACATGAAGTCAATCCCTTCCCCTCCATGCCGCTCAACAGGAAGCCACCATAATGTGATATAACACTTCAAAAAAAAATGTTACTGCCTCAAAATTCAATTCTAGTCCAAGGGAACACTTTCAAGCTAAGAGCACTGAAGCTCAAATTTTTTTGTTTTTTTTTTGCCTTTCTTACAAGATAGATTCAAGCTGAGAAACAGAGTCCCACAGAGATGAGCAGTGTCAAACATGAATGAACACGACCCTTCGACCTGTGTCTGAGAAAAGTTTCTTCCTTCCTTCCTTCCTAAGCTGCTTTAAAATGTATTCTTAAAGGCATAGTTCACCCAAAAATTTAAAGGGGTCATATGATGCTATTTTAAAGATCATTATTTTGTGTATTTGGTATAACAGAATATGTTGACATGCTTTATTGTTCAGAAAACACATTATTTTTCAAATACTGTACATTATTGTAGGTCCTCTATGCCCCGCCTCTCTCAAACACGTCGTTTTCAACAAAGCCCCCTCCTTTGACAAGCGCAGTCTGCTCTGATTGGCCAGCTGACCCAGTGCATTGTGATTGGCCGAACACCACAAGCACGCGTCGGAAACGTAACGCCCCTTACCATAATCGCGAGCTTCAGCTTTCAAAATAAATATCAAGACGGTTAATAATGTCATTAGTTTTACCATCAGTTCAAGCCCGAAAGGGCAACAGAGTCGCGTGACAGACACAGTGATGATGCAGTACACAAGCCGCGGTTAAGATAGCTGACGTGCTATGATTTCTGACGTGCTATGATTTCTGACAGGTTGTTCATTCTCCTGTGATGTGACCCTGTTCCCCTCACACACACACACACACACACACACACGGCGCAAGGCGTGGTTGACTCTTAACTTTTATAAAGAATATCTCTTTGGATTTTAGACTTTAGTCTTTGCAACTTTACAGATCTTCTTTATGCACCAAGAGCTTGTAACACTGCAAAGAGAAAGGAAATTTTGAAATCGCATCATATGACCCCTTTAAAATTGTCATTATTTATTCACACTCATGTTGTTCCAAACCTGTATGACTCACTTTCTTCTGTATAACACAAAAGCAGAAGTTCTGTAGAATATCCTAGCCAATCATTCAATATAATGAAAGTTAAAAAAGGGCTGGAGTTGTTAAGAAAGTTCACCACAATAGTGGTCATCATGTCTAGTTGATTAACCAGGTGATCCGGTTCACAAACCCAGTCTGAATGATTCCTTTATAAATCGAACTTAATGATCCAGTTGAAAAGGATTATCAGTGAAAAACAACTAAAATGTGGTCTGTTCATCACACACAAGTATCATAAAGATATTTAATTATAGTAATTATAGTAAGACTTAATTATAGTCTGCTTGTATCACACTGTTATGGTGCTTTTGCATCCTACATAAGTTTGACATCCCCTGTTCCCATTCACATTAACTATTTTAAAACAAGCATGTTCCAAGTAAAAAAAGAGAGCCATACAGGTTTGAAACAACAAATAATGATCAAATTCCGATTTTTGGGCAAACAGCCCAATTCCAGCTAAAATAAATTGTCTCTCACCAAAGCAAACCAAAGCCTCCAAAATATGATGTACTATTGACTGTTACTGACTGAACCGAAGGCTATATTAATATATATTGATTTTCGTCATCAGAGAACTGTTCCTACAGCTAAAATATGATTGATTGTGTGTCAAATTATGTTGATAATATAACACTAGAGGGCAAAACATAATCCCTGGCAATTCAGAGTGAAGAATCAGGCAAACACAGCTCTTAATTTAATGGGTAAAGACTGAAATGTCTGTATTTGTTTGTTAATGTTACTTTTAAATAATATAAAGCAGCAGGCGACGGCTCTATCAAAAGACTATTGGCTCTTTTCACTGCAAGACAGCTGCCATATTGAGCATTATGATTTCTCCAATTTATTTTTAGACAACTGGATAAATGATAAAATTACAGAAGCATCATGAAAAAACAAAACGGACAATCTGTTTACTGTGGAAAGTACAATTAAGGCAGTTATCAATGTTATTCACAACGTATCACTGAGAAGTGGACTTGGGCCAACTTAGCCGTCAAATGCTAGTAGCAGCAATTCTTTAAGGTGAGCGATTGAACGGTCAGAGAGAAGATTCATTAAAAGCATCTGGAGCAGAAAGTGTAAGGACCTAAAGCTCTTAGAAAGAGGCCTTGCTGCACCCAAACAAAGCACTAGGACATAATTAACCTTCTTTCACTTCATAATGAAAGCTGAACCTCGCTTGACACAACAACCTTCTGAGTAATATCTCTGCTTAAGTGAGACAATTTCATACAAACTTTAGCATTTGGATAAAAGGCTGCTGAACTTGAATATGCCAACCTTTCATAAGATATTCTTTGAGTCCAATTTATCATCCCTGTTGAAAAGACCAGCAGGGCCATTCCGTGTAAACTCAACAAGAGGTCCCCGGTTCAAAATTTTGATTTTGCTAATATTTTTTTCTGAAAAAAGATAAACATGTATAGTCATGAAAGCCAAAATATTAAATGCCATGGATGAATATTTACGGAGTAATCCACTATTTTGTAGAGGGGTCAAAATGGCAATTTTCACCCGAGAATTAGAGCCAAATTACAGGGGTGTAAAAATGACTTCAGAAAGATGGCAGCATCATAATGTTATTTTTACACAGAGATTGGTAGGTCTGTTAAATAACATTGAAATTAGAATTGCATTGGTTTCAGGGATATTTGGCAGAAGAGATTTTGTTCATTTTAACAGCTTCGGAAGCTACCATTATTAAAATTTATTTTTCTTTTTTCTTGTTATAACTGTGAAGCATAGTCATAGATCAAGTAGTATCTACTGCTAAAGGGCATATTTGGCAGAATCACTGATAGCACCTCAAACATTTAAGGTCTCTCACACTTGAAATAATTAACACCAAGTAATTCTAAACGCCAGGTAAATGGGATCCTGGGTAATCTTATTTTAACTAGAGTTAACAAATCTAGATTCATAATCTGATGTGCCACACTGTACATTCCTACATTCCTAGTTATTGTTATTATTTGCATTTGTAGTGTCAACAGTGATGACTTGGTGGTTTTTGACCATTGAAAATGGGTAAGATACAACAATTTGGACATTGAGCTGAACTGAGATCTCGAGATCTCTGAGACTAAACCATACAGGGCCTTAAAAATTAAGATTCCAAAAGAAAACTTTCTTAGGAACCAGAATCTAAAATCATATTAAGATAACTTTAATACTTCTTGAGTTACAGGCACACAAATTTTTCAGATATTGTTCTCTAAGTGCATTAAGTATCAGGTGTATATAAAGTGACCAACATTTGGTTTTCGACCACTGAAAATGGGTAATATTCAACAATCTGGATATGGAGAGTCATTGAGGTCCCCATAGCTCTGGGACTGAATGATATGGGGACTTGAAAATGAAGATTCCAAAAGAAAAGTAGAATCTAAAATCATAGTGATATCTTTAATATTTCTTGAGCTACAGACATGCAAACATTAGAAAAAGAATATTTATGGCACTCAGACAGACATGTTCAATGCAGTTGTTTTGACAGAAGGAAACAAGATACATTTCTAGTTTCAACATTATTTATTCTTCAGACTCTCCTCTTTAAAATACAAGTAGTATCATATTTATGCAAAGTGACCCACATTTGGTTTTTGGCCACTGAAAATGCGTACAATTTAACTATTTACTCCTGGAGCCATATTGAAATTCCAATATCTCTGTAACTGAACCATATACGGGTCTTAATGAACATGCCAAAAGGAAAGTTTGTTAAGACCCAATATCTAAAAGGGCATTAAGATATATTTAATACTTCTTGAGATACAGGCATGCAAAAAAAAAAACATTGAAAAGTGCTCTTTCCCCATTTTTGAATGGTCACCCTATCAATCTCTGTGTAAAAATAACATTATGATGCTGCCATCTTTCTGAAGTCATTTTTACACCCTTGTAATTTGGCTCTGAATCTCAGGTGAAAATTGGTTGATTTGACACAGAATGACCCAGCATATATTTAAGTTTGCTGCTTAAACCAGGTTATCTGGCTAAACCAGCACTGAAATGTTCAATACAAGTTAATGTATCGACAGATTCCTCAGTTTGTAAAAACAAGCAAAAAATGTGTTTACACTATATGGCACATTGCACATAAAGAAACATTAACAATATACAGAGTTTCAAAAGCATATAGCCACAAACTTAAACATTATTTGTTAACTCAAAAGTAAAAGAATCACTTACTTGCCTTGTCTATCTCCAAAAGCAACCAGCAGGTTGCCCTCTCATGGGTGTCACGTTGATTTTTGGGGGTTTTTTTGTGTTCATGTTTTCATGTCTTTCATTTTGTAGTTTCGTCATGGTTATGTTTCCTGGTTTGTCATGTGATTCCCTTGCCTTCATGTAGCTTGCCATGTGCTGTGTGGTCAATAGGTGTGTTCGACTGATTGGTGTATGAGATCAAAGTACTGCAAGAGTGATTCGAAAGCACACAGAGCTGTCTGCACTCTAATTGTTCTCGTGGTACTTTGATGTCATACACCAGTGGTTCTCAAACGTGTCCTGGAGTACCCCCACCCTGCACATTTTGTATGTCTCCCTCATCATCTACACCTGATTCAACTCATCAGCTCATTAGTGGAGACTGCATGACCTGAAGTGGGTGTGTCAGATATAAGGAGACATACAAAATGTGCAGTGCTGGGGGTACTTCATGGAGAGGTTTGAGAACCACTGTCATACACCAATCAGTCTGTACAACACAGCTTCAAGTTGAACACACCTAATGTGACATGTTGTGATTGGTTGTTTTAATCATGTGTCCTGTGTTCTTATTGTGTCGTCGTCTTGATTGTTCACAGGTGTGTCTTGTTAGGTCATTATTGTTTGGCATATATAGCCCTTATGTTTCATTGTCTCTTGTCTAGCTTTGTTTGTGCAACTGCTGTTGGAAAGTGTATGTCCATGTAAATTCCATGTAAAGCCAAGTATTTGTTTAGTATCTATTTAGTTTGTTAAATAAAACTGCTCTTGGGTTCTCACTATGCTCGCCTTCAGTGGACTCATTACAGAAGGCTAGACCAAACATGAAGCCAGCAATTTGTCTCTTGTGCCTTAAGGCAAACGAGCCATAGAAGCTTATGTTGAGGATTTTTGTGAACTTTCTCACCGGGTGGACTTTAATGATGTGGCGTTAAATGACATTTTTGGGGTGGGTCTTAATGAGCCCATTTGCTCCCAGCTTCCTTGGGGGAAAATCCACTGGTCCCTTGCCGAATATATAGACTCTGCCTTACTGCTGAGTGGATCACCGTTTATTGTGGGAATTGTGGACGATGTTACCCATTGTCCTGCAGCACCTATCAAGCCAGAGCCTGCTCACATCATGCCTGCCAAGCCAGAGCCTGATTACATCATCCTGCCATGCCAAAGTCTCATCATGTTATGACTGCCACATCAGAGTTTTTCCACACCCGAACCGTCATGTCAGAATTTATTCATGCCACGACCACCAATCCAGGGCCTTCAACTGTCAACTGGCATTTGAGACTGGCTTTCAGTTTGGCGGACATATTGTGTGTTTGGGCTACACACTGCTCTCCAGTCCATGAATCTGCTCCAAAGCTAGTTCAAGACCTAGAACTCAGTCCTGTGTTGATGCCAGCCTGTGAGTTTCCTGCCTGTCCTGTTTTGATCACAGTGGTAACACGCAAACTCTCTGCCAGTCCTGTCACGGCCAAAGAGGTGGTCTCTGAACTTACAGTCTGCCCTGTCATGGCCAAGGAGGCCATCCCTGAACTCTCTGCCTGTCCTGTCAAGGCCGTGGAGGCTGTCTCTGAATACCCTGTCTTGTCAAAGAGGCCGTTCTTGAACTCCCTGTCTGCCCTGTTATGGCCACAGGGACCATTACTAACCTCTCTGTGCTCACTTTGTCAGTTCCAACTGATCCTCCGTGGTGGTCTTCAGCTTCGCCCTGGCTTCCTGCTCTGCCAGCTGTGCCCTGGTCGTCTGTTCTGCCCTGGGGTGCTTCTCAATTCTTATTTGTGCATCCTTGTTTCCTTTACTTGCATCCTTTCCTCGTGTCTTAGCTCCAACCCTTCAGGATGCGAGGGAAGGACGCAAGGAAAAAACATGAGGACGGAGGAATTGAATCAAGTGAAGTGATATATCCTCGCTCCCTTTAGTGTCACTTCAAAGTGTCATCAATTAATGATGACTCTATACCACTGGATTTAGCTTGCACGTCGGGATTCTTGAACATTTAAAGAGAATTTATATTGTAATAGTTTCAACCGCCAAAAAATACCACATTTGTTTTGTTTTTTTATATATATATATATAAATTGTCTTATTGCACTTAATAACTATCAAGTGTGTCCCGTTCTTTATTTTCTCATTCATGCATGTTTCCTTGGGTGCTTCTCAGTTCTTATTTGGCCATCCTCGTTTCCTTTACCTCGCTTCCTTTCCTCGCGTCTTAGCTCCACCCCTTCAGGATCCGAGGGAAGGATGCATGGAAAAGACATGAGGACGGAGGAATTGAATCAAGTGAAGTGATATATCCTCGCTCCCTTTAGTGTCACTTCAAAGTGTCATCAATTAATGATGACTCTATACCACTGGATTTAGCTTGCACGTCGGGATTCTTGAACATTTAAAGAGAATTTATATTGTAATAGTTTCAACCGCCACAAAATACCACATTTGTTTTGTTTTTTTATATATATATATATATATATAAATTGTAGTAGTTATTAACAATGAATTATTCCCAGTTATTAACTGCTATTTACTTGTTTTATAGTATTACAGTTTGTTTAATTTTCTTTCATTTTCTTGTGCTTTGATATAATTCTGCAACTGTCCTACATTAAAGTCATTCTCTATTAATCAATATAAGAGGCATTCATTTAAAAATTAAAAGCAGTAAGCCATTAAAATCAAGAGACGTAATTAAATCTGTGCTGAAAAGTACACATTATACATCGAAATTAAAGGTACTGTCAAAACATTACCCACATTTACAATAACTTCATGCTTAATACTCACTTTTATGTGTGTTTGTATTTTCTCCCATGGTTAGCACTTGGTGCAGATGTGAAGGGGGAGGAGAATTTATACATGCATCACGTTTAGTTGATAAAACACTTCCGCAAAGGATACACCTGTGTATCTTCACTCATGACACTTCAGGAAGCCACCTCGCGTTGCAATTAGAGAATTGAGATGTCCAACAAGATGGCTGAGCTCTATCGGTTTCCGGGTCATAGGATGGAGGGTGGAGGAGTGAGGTAACGAGGAGGGATCTTGAGAAGCACCCCTGGGCTGCGTTCCAGTCCATTTTTTATGCCCTTCACTAGCAAACTTCTCTGGTTTACTCGGATGTACGTAATTGATTACGTTGCACGAGTGCCCACTACTGGCGGAACCCTTGGAATGTGCTGAACTGGACCAACCTAAGCACTTGATCACTTAGAATCCGCTATGGAGTTGGTTTATTGTTTACATGTTTCCCCTTATGAATTTGTTTGGTGCCGCATTCTATATGTATATAGATATGCTTGGGCTGTTATAAATGGAAAAAAAAAATCATTTATATATATTATAGAGTTGTTTAGGGCAGTGTTTCCCAACCGGGGTGCCGTCTGTCGAGAGCAGGGGTGCCGTGTAAAAAATCATT
>NW_015548201.1:209319-211517 GCF_001515605.1 Sinocyclocheilus anshuiensis | reverse complement strand
CATTGTGGTCTATGGAGCGGCCTGAAGTGTGCATATGAAGCAGACTCGCTCCCTCGGTCAAAATCGAGGGGTCGAGGGTATGTCCATGTAAACTTCCCTCGTCCACTTGACGCACTTCAAAATGGCAGTGGGGATTCCCCCGAGGGTAAGTGCTTACGGAAGTTCGCGAGTGCGTGTCTAAAAACGGACTGGAACGCAGCCCTGGTCTCTGGCTTCCCCCTGGTTCACTGATCCTTCATGGTTGATCCACAGTCCGTGGTTTCTGTCATTTGCTCCTCAGTCCTAGGTCTCTGCCATTGCTCCACAGACCAGGCCCATCTCTGTTCCATGGTCCAGGTCCACCACTGCTCCACGGGCAATGGTCTTGCCCTCTGCTCCATGGCCCAGGCCCGCCACTGTTCCACGATCCGGGTCTTATTCCACTTCACAGGCCTGGTCCTCCATCCCGCCCCCTGAACCACCTCCACTCCACCACCCTCCTGAACGTTTTGGTGTTATGTTAGGGTATCTGGAGCCGCCCTTAGAGGGGGGAATATGTCACATCTGTATTTGGGTTTTGTTTTCATGTCTTTTGTAGTTTAGTCATGGTTATGTTTCCTGGTTTGTCATGCGATTCCCTTGCCCTCATGTATTTTGCCATGTGTTCCCTTAGTCAATGTGTCATGTTCTGAATGGTTGTTTTAGTCATGTGTCCTGTGTTCTCATTGGGTCTTCGTCTTGATTGTCCACAGGTGTCAAGCCAAGTATTTGTTTAGTATCTATTTAGTTAATTTTCTAAACAAAACTGCACTTAGATGCTTTCTGAAAGCTTTTGCCTATCAGTTAAATGGACCATATAAATAGGTCTGTCTCGACAATTTGTTGATATGCTAATCGTTGCACTCAGCAAACTGTCACAGAAAGTACAAGTAGCTAATACCCACATTCACCCCGTGTTGTCTATCAAGAGCAAACAGAGAGAAGTGCAGATTAAATATAGGGCTGAATCTTGAATTAACACACTACAGCTTGAATCTATCAAGTGTTCAAAGACTTATCTCTGTTCCTGAAGCTAATCGAACCTCACTTACCATCTTCTGGCATGTTTTTTATAAGAAAGCCAGAATCCTCTGCTGGTGGAGCTCTGCTGTAATCTGTGTAGCCAAGGAGAAACTCTTTTCCAACTTGAAGTGCTAATCTGATGCATGACCTTATTGCAGAGTCAACTGTGGATCAGAAAATAATAAAAGTTCATTTGCATGCTTACATGCGCATTTTCGTCACAAGAAGCCTTTTATCTTCATTATGACATTCCCTAAAGTGTTCCGAAGACAAATGGCGTGTAAAACCGACTTTAGTGTTTTAGTCAATATTCCCCACCACCCAAGTATTCCATTATTCTCCCCCAACCATAGATCATGGTTCAACTCCATCACCGTAAAAGCACTTTGCCTTGTTTAAAACCAACAAAGCGAGGTTTTTACATGGGATTTAAGTGGTTTGACATAAGGTTCTGTCACATAAGAATGGCGCAGGGCCTAATTTAAACATGTAAAGAGCAGAAGTGCATTAGTTAACAAGCTGCCGTACAGAATTAAGACAAATATATTTTTAAAAGGAGGCCAAGCTTGTGTCCTCTGAGACACTTAACACAAAAAAATGTTATCCACACAAAATGATAAAACACTAACATGACACTAAAATAATGTAATAAATATTAAATAAATGTTACATAGAACACCTCAATACATAATTGATTACAAAAAGCAGAAGTGTGTAATTTAGCATGACAAAACAGAACAGCATAGGCCTATGACAAACAGGTTTTTTTTTTAAATACAAAAAAACTTTTCTAATGTCCGTCTTTGATTGTTTTAAGAAAATTATAATCTTGTTTCATGTCACAGAAACTTTGCAGTTTTTCAGTGCAAATTACAAGATTACTCAAACTATGTACTTGCAATAAATTGCATTCATACAGTATGTTATTGTATAAGTAACTATATTTAATAATACATTTTGTAATAAATTAATACATTTTGACTTAAGGTATTGCAGTATAATTTACAATAAAAATAGAAAAAAATACTAAGACAATACATTTTGCTTACAAAAAATAATTTTACAGTATTTTACAGTAGAAACACATGCATTGTCTTGCATTAAAATATTTTTACTATATATTTTAAAGGGGTCATATGATGCGATTTCAATTTTTC
>NW_015548201.1:182819-209081 GCF_001515605.1 Sinocyclocheilus anshuiensis | reverse complement strand
CCACTGATGATTCAAACGCGAGTTTTGGGCAGTGTAGAGTAGCATTTGTTGTTTGTCATTTCTCCGATCACGAATGCAGACAGGGTTTTATGTTTACGCGGCGCGGCGCGGTGCGGCGCGATGCGATGCGATGCAACGCAATGCGTAAAAAGTAAGGAAGAAAGGATGGATGGATGGATGGATGGAAAGAAAGAAAGAAAGAAAGAAAGAAAGAAAGAAAGAAAGAAAGAAAGAAAGAAAGAAAGAAAGAAAGAAAGAAAGAAAGAAAGAAAGAAAGAAAGAAAGAAAGAAAGAAAGAAAGAAAGAAAGAAAGAAAGAAAGAAAGAAAGAAAGATGGATGGATGGATGGAAAGAAAGAAAGAAAGAAAGAAAGAAAGAAAGAAAGAAAGAAAGAAAAAATGCTGTTGATTGATCTTAACTTGTATCAAACCCGGAAACAATTCTTGCATTTTTACAGTGATGTTTTTGAACCATGCACCATAGAAGTACCATTAGTCCTTTAAGCTAGACTAAAGTCATAGGTTTGATTCCCATGGAATGCATAAATGTAAAGAAATACCATGACATATGATGTAATTCCGTACATGCTGTATATCAAAATACCACTGCTGCCCGGCAAGAGAGAAAGAATGTGTCTTAAAACGTATTGGGTTTTGTTTGGTGGCTTTCCTCTGAAAGCTAATAAAGAGAACAGGGTCAGCCATGTTCAGCACGCAATTGTGCAACAAAATCAAACAGTTTACTCTGATCTGGGTGAAACTTGAAGATATTTAGAGAGCGAATTGATGTCCGAGGGCACAAGGCCTTTTCATCGCTGTGTGACTCAGATAAAGCCCGACAGGGAAGGTCCCTCCTATGGAGAATTGGGAATTCTCCAAACGGTTTTTTTCGCTTTCCCTCCCTGTGAAGTGCTGCAAATGACTCGAAACTGATTCACATCTCCCACACTTTCTCAGATATTCTGGCTTCTTACCAAATCATCCAGTTGTCCATCATCTTGTCCCATGGCGAGTGTGTGAGATGCCTCTGTCCAGCAGAAAGTTCATGGCATTTATTGCTCGTAATGGATTGATTGGATGATTGTGTAATTCGACTGGATATCCAGTGGCTGCCAGGAAGCTTTAACCAATTGAATCAGAGAGCTGTTCAATTAATGGGAAGATTAGTTAATGCGATTGAGAGGTTTGCTGTTCTTAACGTATTCTTATTTCAGTAGGGTGATGGTGCTTCACATAATGATGCTCAATGAGTATTGAATGTACACAAGAGCCTGTTGATATATACGGTATGTTGGCACTTCCATCCGACAACAAATTTAGGAGCTTTAATTTGTAGAAACGCCCATCCGATGCGTGCTTCTGTCCCTTTTTTAGTTTTACATTAGCTAAGAAATTATGAAAGATATGAATTGAGCATGATTATACAAAACTGCATGCATAATATCTGGTTTTGTAATCGGGTT
The DNA here is from genome assembly GCF_001515605.1 of Sinocyclocheilus anshuiensis. Classification (NCBI taxonomy): domain Eukaryota; kingdom Metazoa; phylum Chordata; class Actinopteri; order Cypriniformes; family Cyprinidae; genus Sinocyclocheilus; species Sinocyclocheilus anshuiensis. The sequence continues at coordinate 207,619 of NW_015548201.1, read as the reverse complement.
GTGATTCAGTGCTCTCATAAACTTGCATTAAATGTTCCCTTTCGGTTAAGTGTTGCTCTCACAGCTCTAATTACCCCTCTTTTATCACACGCTTTTATTACCGCTGAAATATATTCACATGCAACGTTACACACATTGGCTCATTGTTCACAGCCTGCGCATTTAATGTAATGTCTGTTTTATATGGAGGCCCTCAGCATGCAATGTGATCTCACCTATTATGGCTTTTTCTCCTTTAACAGGCTCTGTGTTGAGCTTTGCTCTCTGCCCGGCCTTACAAAACACTACTGTGGTGGTATCCCCTTCTGGGCGGTTACACAGCTGAAAGAGTCTCTCAGATAGCACCGACATGAAACGACAGGGAGCTAAGAGGCGTCATGTGATGGTCGCCTAGTTCTAGTCAAATGACACAGGTTTGACCGCATCACTGGCTGAATGGAAGCCTTTGAAACTAACATGGCTCACACAGCCCATGAATAAACAGTTGATTCCGTGGTTGAGATCAACACTCATCATGACTCATTTTACAAGCTTATGAGCTGCTGTAATGAGCCAAACATATGATGATTTGGATTGTATTAATACAGCAGCCTTTAGTGGCTTGCCAATTGGATAGATGAAATAACGTTCCAGCTTTAAGTAAAAGCATTTCAAAGACGAAACATGTCTCCATTATTATCTCAGCCTAATGGATAGATCTCTTCTTTTAAATGAAAATAACACTGCTCTGTTGAATTCCACACACGTGTCCAAATATTTTGTCTGCAGCCACTCTCTTCTAATTATGTTTAGAGAACAGTCGTGAGGTTTGAAGATAAATCAGATCACTGCAGCAAATTTTTTTTTTTTAATTACATGTCATGTAACAATTACCGTGTCAGTGACAATTACCACTTTGAAACACAGCAGGACTTTACTCGTGCTCACGCTCTTTCTTCCAAGAATTCATAGTAATCCTCTGCAAACTTGTTTTGAAAGGCGACGTTCCAGTAAGCGGCCCGCTAGTCTTGTCAAAAATAACATGTAATATACATACCAAGAAATGGTCTCCCTTTACAGTTTTTCACGCTCTGCTTAAGCTGTTTTATGAGGGTAACACCCTCAGTTGTACCTTGCATTTGAACACCATAACTCTTTGAGATGTGCGGTTAAAATTCAACCCCTCACTGCAAAATCTCACAGCCTATAAGCAACCATGACATCATCCATCATTTCCCCTCTTTCCGCTGTGTTTTTCAGACCCAGATCTGATTAAACGGAGGCAGAGGGCCTCAGTATACATTTACAGCTGAGGGAATACTCGAACAATGATCAACAGGCACTTCAAACAGCTTTAGCAGTCTTAATGTGTTGAATTACACTAAAATTACTTGTGTTTTGTTGGTTGCTGTGATTCAAGACAACACATCTGCTTCCTTTCCATGTAAAATGCCCCTAACCTTTTGAGACCCAACAAAACATCATTTTTTACATCATTGTTGTGTTTAGTAGACATCTGTTGCTTCTGCTACTGAAATTAGCCATGCATCTGGGTCTGCTCACTCAGACAAGGCGGGAAAAAATTGAGCAATTTTGCATCAGTCTTAAAAGGTTGCAGTACCGGATTGAGTCACAGAGTCTTCTTTTAGTGCAAGGTTCTGTTTTCAACTTCATACATTTTGTGGAAACATTTTTATGTATCTTTAGTTTTTAACTATATACAATATAGTACAAATGTATAATGTGCAGTTATAATAATTTAATTATTTCATAGTGTGATATTATATATTTTTTTCATAGTGTTGTAGATTATTAATGTTTATGTTGATGTGATTACATGCTGAATGTTTTGATATAAATCACATATATTTATAGTAATATAAATTAAATGGTTATTATGAATGTGTAACATATGGGTTTCTATGGACAAAATGATTTATATAATAATAATAATAAAAAAATATTTAATATTCATTAAATTCATTATTCATAATATAATTTCTATTTCATTTATATTATAAATAGAATAACAGATATTAACAAAACTTTTAGCAATTTAGCTTGACAATTTTAATTATAAAAGGTATCATTAATTATGCAGTTTTATTTTTAATTGTTTTTATATTTTTATTATTAGGTTATTTTATGTCATATATTAATATTATTTTATTGGCCGCACCTCCAAACATTTGATATCACAGTAAAGTCCTCAAGACCTAAGACACTGAGTATTGTCTCAGAAATACACACACACACACACACACACACATACACACACACATCATTTTACAGTCCTGTTCCGCATGTACATACTATGTACTTATTATATTAATTGCAATAACTGGGTAATAACTAGATAACTTTACCCATGTAGTTACCTTATATTACCCAGTACTTTCTTAGGTAAGTACACGTAGGTGTACGTACTGTAAAATAAAGTGCAAACCAAATCATAAATTGCTTGGTTTTAGGAGGAAAAGTAGCATTTTTGTAAAATCAATGCATATGAGAGTACCGTGATATCTTTCACAGGGCACATGATACCTGAGTGTAGTAGCAGAAAAGTGAAACTAGAAAACAGGTCTCTTATGGATTACTGCTGGAATGTTGGACATGACCCTCTCTCTAAACAAGTAGCACATTCTCTCTTGGCTGGGCAAGAGCACTGTAAATCATAGTGACCCAGTCAATGTACCGTTCAGCAGATCCGTGGGAGGAAATTCAGTGGTCAGGTGTTGATTTTATTCACTGTGGGAGAGAAGCAATACATTAGGTCCTTTGTTTTGATGCTTCATGAGACCGTTTTATGTGATATGGTTACAGTTATGAAAATATTAACTCAACCTTGATGTATGTTTTTTTAACAGATTTCATGTTTTGTTTTTAGATGTCCATCAAGAAGAGGCATGGAGATGCAGGTGAGTACACGTTTTCCTTTATATTTCAAATTGTGCTGGCAATAAGACATGTTTGGATGTAATAGGCAGTAATGTGAATTTATCAGACTGGGTAAATGCGTTTGACATTGTTTGCTCGATGAGGTTTAAAAGAAGCTCTTTGAATGCAATTTCTGAATGTTATAGGCCTATGTAAACTTATAGATTAAGATATTAGGTCCTACATCTTTGCTGTAATCAGTTGAGACATTCGCTAATTAGACCGGCTCATTGTGGAGCCGTGTAATACTTTAACAGGGTGTATCTGGTTTTCAGTGAGAGGTTGTCTGAATTGCTGCTTAATGTAATTAAATGACTAAAGTGTGCAATCGCGAGACAGCTCAAACATTCTAGTCCTCTGTTCTCAAATTGCACCCTGAGCTTGTCCCGAGATTTGCCCAGAGCGTGACTAATTCAAGGATGAAACTAGATTCTTGTTGTGTTATCCTGGACTGGAATGGGCTTTCCTTTCATTTTGACTGATGTCGCAGTTTGAAATCTCACAATCTCACATTTCTAATATATTCTCAGGCAGTGTTTTGCTGTGTGAACTTACTAACTGTACTTTCAAGTTAAATACGTTTTTTTACAAACTTTAAACTAAGTGAAAATGAAACTTTTTATGGACTGAATTTACAGGATAGTAGGAACAGCTATGTTGAGGAGAAATATGGGAAAAAACGAAGAAAGAAGGAAAGAAACAAACAAACAAAAGAGAAAGAAAGCGAAAGAGAGAAAGAAAGAAAGAAAGAAGGAAAGAAAGAAAGAAAGACGGAAGGATGGAAAAAAGGGATAAAAATAGGGATGGAAAGAAAGCAAGAGAAATATGGAAGTAAGGAAGAAAGGATGGATGGATGGATGGATGGAAAGAAAGAAAGAAAGAAAGAAAGAAAGAAAGAAAGAAAGAAAGAAAGAAAGAAAGAAAGAAAGAAAGAAAGAAAGAAAGAAAGAAAGAAAGAAAGAAAGAAAGAAAGAAAGAAAGAAAGAAAGAAAGAAAGAAAGAAAGAAAGAAAGAAAGAAAGAAAGAAAGAAAGAAAGAAAGAAAGAAAGAAAGAAAGAAAGAAAGAAAGAAAGAAAAAATGCTGTTGATTGATCTTAACTTGTATCAAACCCGGAAACAATTCTTGCATTTTTACAGTGATGTTTTTGAACCATGCACCATAGAAGTACCATTAGTCCTTTAAGCTAGACTAAAGTCATAGGTTTGATTCCCATGGAATGCATAAATGTAAAGAAATACCATGACATATGATGTAATTCCGTACATGCTGTATATCAAAATACCACTGCTGCCCGGCAAGAGAGAAAGAATGTGTCTTAAAACGTATTGGGTTTTGTTTGGTGGCTTTCCTCTGAAAGCTAATAAAGAGAACAGGGTCAGCCATGTTCAGCACGCAATTGTGCAACAAAATCAAACTGTTTACTCTGATCTGGGTGAAACTTGAAGATATTTAGAGAGCGAATTGATGTCCGAGGGCACAAGGCCTTTTCATCGCTGTGTGACTCAGATAAAGCCCGACAGGGAAGGTCCCTCCTATGGAGAATTGGGAATTCTCCAAACGGTTTTTTTCGCTTTCCCTCCCTGTGAAGTGCTGCAAATGACTCGAAACTGATTCACATCTCCCACACTTTCTCAGATATTCTGGCTTCTTACCAAATCATCCAGTTGTCCATCATCTTGTCCCATGGCGAGTGTGTGAGATGCCTCTGTCCAGCAGAAAGTTCATGGCATTTATTGCTCGTAATGGATTGATTGGATGATTGTGTAATTCGACTGGATATCCAGTGGCTGCCAGGAAGCTTTAACCAATTGAATCAGAGAGCTGTTCAATTAATGGGAAGATTAGTTAATGCGATTGAGAGGTTTGCTGTTCTTAACGTATTCTTATTTCAGTAGGGTGATGGTGCTTCACATAATGATGCTCAATGAGTATTGAATGTACACAAGAGCCTGTTGATATATACGGTATGTTGGCACTTCCATCCGACAACAAATTTAGGAGCTTTAATTTGTAGAAACGCCCATCCGATGCGTGCTTCTGTCCCTTTTTTAGTTTTACATTAGCTAAGAAATTATGAAAGATATGAATTGAGCATGATTATACAAAACTGCATGCATAATATCTGGTTTTGTAATCGGGTTGTGATTCAGTGCTCTCATAAACTTGCATTAAATGTTCCCTTTCGGTTAAGTGTTGCTCTCACAGCTCTAATTACCCCTCTTTTATCACACGCTTTTATTACCGCTGAAATATATTCACATGCAACGTTACACACATTGGCTCATTGTTCACAGCCTGCGCATTTAATGTAATGTCTGTTTTATATGGAGGCCCTCAGCATGCAATGTGATCTCACCTATTATGGCTTTTTCTCCTTTAACAGGCTCTGTGTTGAGCTTTGCTCTCTGCCCGGCCTTACAAAACACTACTGTGGTGGTATCCCCTTCTGGGCGGTTACACAGCTGAAAGAGTCTCTCAGATAACACCGACATGAAACGACAGGGAGCTAAGAGGCGTCGTGTGATGGTCGCCTAGTTCTAGTCAAATGACACAGGTTTGACCGCATCACTGGCTGAATGGAAGCCTTTGAAACTAACATGGCTCACACAGCCCATGAATAAACAGTTGATTCCGTGGTTGAGATCAACACTCATCATGACTCATTTTACAGGCTTATGAGCTGCTGTAATGAGCCAAACATGATGATTTGGATTGTATTAATACAGCAGCCTTTAGTGGCTTGCCAATTGGATAGATGAAATAACGTTCCAGCTTTAAGTAAAAGCATTTCAAAGACGAAACATGTCTCCATTATTATCTCAGCCTAATGGATAGATCTCTTCTTTTAAATGAAAATAACACTGCTCTGTTGAATTCCACACACGTGTCCAAATATTTTGTCTGCAGCCACTCTCTTCTAATTATGTTTAGAGAACAGTCGTGAGGTTTGAAGATAAATCAGATCACTGCAGCAAAATTTTTTTTTTTTATTTCTTGTATTTATTTTATTTGGCGCCTCTTATGCTCCCCTTCCTACCGTTTTGTTTTGTCATTGTTATGTTGTTCTCCCTGTTCTTTTGTAAATACTGTACGAACTGAAAATACTGTCTTTTCACCTTTCACTGAGTACTGTACACCTTGGAATAATAAATATTGCTGAGTGGAGTTTGCACATCCTTCTTTATTATATTTGCCTGCCATCATTCTTGTATATGCACACACACTTTTCAAATGTTATTCTCCCATTCTCCCCTAGCCCAACTAATCCTAAAAGCTTAAGGGACATAACATACGAGTTAAAGCCTGTTTTTATGATACAGAACAAATAAAAGCATCTTGCACCAATTTTATTCAATACAGACACCATTGTCACTAAAACTGCACATTTAAGAAAGCTATACGTGAAACTAGTAATTGATAATACAGTGACTCTTCGAGAATTAAAGTAGATGAAAAAATGAATCACTGTCAAAAAGTGTAGCATACTGAAACTGAGGTGCCGGGCCTGTTTCTGAATCTATCATCAAACCAGGCTTTCTTTAAGGTTAGACCACAGAAATAGGTTGAGCCTGAGACATCTTAAAGTCCTACTGAAATGTAACATTGCTGCTTTGAGACTTTGAGTAATCCAGTCAAGGTTCAACCATATGTTGAAAGGGCACAGGGCACATTGGGGGAAAACAGATCAGAAGTTTTCCAAAGGAAAAATCTACAAGGAATCTCCCTGCCTTTAGGCAATGCTGTGATGCACCTCCAATCTGCTGATCATATCGGAAGCATGCTCTCTGGAAAACATCAAATGCAGGGCCTTGGACCGTAAAGGGACACGTCGACAGAAATAATCCCCTCCAGTCATATAGGCTCAATATTTCATCATTATTTGATTCGACTACAACTGGTGGAGCATGCTCGAAAAGCAGTATGGAATCTAATTGAGTCTGGTTATCTGCGGGAAGCGTCATTTTAAGGACGTGGTCTTGATAATGTCACTGTACTGCTTATTGACATGCACAGCATGACGGCACCTTCAAAACACTTCAAAAAAGGGTTAGCAAGTAATTACCGAAAGCTTCACAACTAAAACATTCTGTACAGAAAACCATTCAATATTTAAGGAGTAGCAAATAAGCAAAGAAACCATAAACAAATATGCTAATTGAAAACCAGCAGGTGGTGGCTACAGTATTTAATGCTGCATGTGTAGAGAAACCATGTCAAAGAGCATGTAGGCACATTAAAGCATCTGGTAAATGGCACTCGTGCAGTGTTTCTGGTTTACTTGTGTCAGCATTACAGTATTGTGCAAAAGAAAGATGAGATGAGGTTTGTCACCATCTAGTGGTCCTAGTGAAAATGACATCAGTGTAAAACCTCATTGTTTTAATGTAATATTGGTGTCATTCAGCAGTTGCAGATGCTGTCCGTCACACACTTTCAGACGGCTAAAATTCAACCTGTAATGTCCACAATTTCTGCAGAATTCAAAATCTGTTTTACAACAGTTTTTACTAGTAATCATTTGTAATGGCATAAATTATTTTACTATTAAAGTAATAGCTCACGCAAAAATAAAAATTTGCTGAAAATTTACTCCCCTTCAGCCCATCCAAGATGTGGATACGTTTGGAACAGATTTGGATAAATTTCAGCATTACATCACTTGCATCAATGGATCCTCTGCAGTGAATGGGTGCCGTCAGAATGAGAGTCCAAACAGCTGATAAAAACATCACAATAATCCACAAGTAAGAACAAATTGTAAGTGTAAGAAACAAATCCATTGTGAAAGCCTATTAACTTTAAATCATTGCTTTGGCCAATTACCAGTTCATAATACATAATAATGCTAATGATGGATTTTTTTCTTACAAGCACCCAGCTGGAGTGGTGTGGATTACTTGTAGATTATTGTGATGTTTTTATCCGCTGATTGGACTCTCATTCTGACGGCACCCATTCACTGCAAAGCATCCACTGGTAAGTAATATAATGCTAAATTTCAAAGAAACAAACTCATCTTAATCTTGGATAGCATATACAGTATATATATATATATATACAGTATATACACACACACACATATATATTACTGTTTATGTTTATTATAATAAATAATTAAACATATAATTAAAATAACGCATATAATTTGTCATTTATCAACATACATAATGTACCATTTCATTAAATATTTAAACGATTTGAGAGTGAAGTAACTGGTTCTATTAATTTTAATTAGGTGCAACACCACTGACAAAATAACAGGTCAGCCAATGGTAAATTTTTTCAGTCAGTCAAATGTTTGACAGAATTTGCAGATGAAAGAAATTGAGCTCAGAGTGTCATAAATCCATTTTATTATGAAAAAGAAAAAGCAGATCTCATATCATAGTATACAGTGTAACAGACCATCTCCCACAAGAAAAGTCCATTTGTGGATGCCACCAATAAATGAACCTTTGAACAAGAATTTAAAAAAATAATAAAATAAAATAACATCAAATAAAACAAAACTACTGCAAAACAGTGGTATCACTAAGATGTTTCCAAATACGATCCTAAATTTCTATATTTTTTTGTTTGTTTTTTAATAGAGAGAGTGAAAATCCCACATTAAGTATGAGTATTATTATAGGTTAGTACAATCATTGACTCATATAATGGAGAGCACAGGAAATGCTTTAGGTCTGCAAGTGCAATATTCATTATCCAGTTTAAGAGGGTATTTTGAGTTATGCTAATATGAAATTATTGGATAATGAACACTAAGTCAATAAACTAGTTAAAGGACATCTAATTACAGCTGAGAACTGTTTGTTTGCAGAGTCCTGAAATAGTGCTGCACATAATGGGGCTGGATAAGTATAAACAACAGGTTTAAAAAACAAAAGTGTCACTCTCACCATTCAAATAACAAATCCACATGATATTTTTTGCATTCCATGACTCATAAACAAAACGATCATTTGCCTAAAAACCATCTAGAGAAAAGCTGAGACTGTGAGAGAAGACCTGCTACCATTATTTGTGTCAAAGACTCTTAAAGTTGGGTTTTAAAATGTTTTTGCAACTCTTCTAAAAATGCTCACAAATGTTGCATTGGAGTTATGACTCCCCAAATAACCACGTTTAAAGTCATTTCTCCATGATGAGGTAGAATCCAAAGATTTCTATGAAGACACTTGAAAATGAGTATGGGAATGTAAACAAAACAAATCTTGAAGGCTTTCTCAATTCATTTTTCAAAGCACATAAAAGTGACAAGTGTGATGTCAAGACCCATGTTGGGAAAAAGATCAAGACATCTTTAAATCATTAAAAAACTATTCTGATATGCATTCACAATCACAAAATGTTTACCATCCACACAGTACTGTTCTGTACAACTGTTCTCGATTGGTCGACAGAAACTCCAGCTTCTCTGGTAAAACTGTGCTTAAAGATTTGCAAACATTTCGAATGACTGTAATGTACAAACTATCACAGCTGGTACAGAGAAAGGCCAGCAAAAAGGCTCAATGGTTTTAATACTAATCATCAAAACTGTTTCTGATGAACCAGCACAGAAAAACCACTGAAATACAAAATGCACAAAAATTTAGCCAACGCATGCACGAGGAATGTACACGAACACAGATTTGCGATGTTTTTCAGTTGTGTGCCTACTGTCAGCCAAACATTCATTGTATTCACGTTTGTGCATTGCACTTTGAAGGGTAAGATGTATATGACATAACATTAGTAAGAGATGATCTTTACATTCATGATATGCAAGAGGCCCCCTCAAAAGGGAATGTTAGAGTTCTTGGTTTAGAAAAAAAAGACAGAAAAGGCCATTGCATGATGAAGAAACTGAGAGGGAGAGAGATAATAAACACTATATTTTGGGTGAGTCTCACAAAAACATGTCCAGGTTGCAGTTCACCCCAGAATATATGCTATTCTGCATAAAGAAAATGAAGCTTATTTCAAGCTTATAGATTTTTTTTTTTTTTGCATTGTGACAATATTTTCATCACATTTTCATCGTAAATTCTCATTACAATATTGCCTCTAGAGTTTTCTTTTGAAATTAATTCTCTTTATTCTGATTCATTAATTTCTTGCTACTATAATACAATTTTTTTCTGTATTACAGTAAAAAAATAAAAGATTTTTAAAATTAAAATATATGGCAGTACAACAAAATATCATTATATCTGTATGTATAAATATTTAATAAATTAAATATATCTTTATATTTGGGAGAATTTGGATTAAATATGCTTTACTTTCCTTAATCAAACTATATTTTTCCATTTTTTCTATTATGTATAATCCTGAAATGCAACCTGGACATGTTATTGATAGCTTTTCATGAGAGTCATCAATTTGGGTGCACAAAAAGGGGGCTAAACATCATCTTTAGAACGTAATCTTGTATCTGCATAAAAGGTTTGCCTCTTATATACACAATATACCAAAATCTCCCAAAAAGACCACAGAAGAGAAATCTCACATTTTACTATTTGCTCTGATAACACAGGTTATATAGACCCTTGAAACAGAGCAAAGCTTGTTAAACAGATGAATCAGATCTGTCTAGCTGACATGACACTGCACTGCTATAACCATCCAGGCACGTTCTACATACGCAGTCGGCAATACATAATTTATCTTACTTTGCACATTATCAGCGTTAAGGTCGTGACTCAAAGCAGACACCTTCTGAACACAATGGGTTTAACACAGCTAAGTGAAAACGCACTGGTATGGTATTCATAATGGGATGGATACACATCCACACACGTATGTACGTGTGTGCATGCTTTTAAAGAGGTCTGCGTTGCCATGCATTTTTAAATAGATGATTGCATGCATATGGCTCGAGCAAGAGAGACTGAACAGTAAAAAAAGCCTTCCTAAAGGTGCTGTGCCGTGTGCTGTGTAACTGTCGTTGGCTTCTGCTACCATCTCTGTAGGGCTCAATAAGGCATGTGATCGTACACACGGCTAATTCAATCTGTCCACTTCATGTGCACTCACGTCAGATTCATTCGCAAAGCACTCTGCGTGATGCGTGTTTCCCAGAGGGAATGTATGCCACATGATTTCTATAAAAAGTTCAGTTGGTTAGTATAGCGATGTATATCTTCTATGAGTTTAAGCAGCATCATATTTATAATAATACATTAATAATGTCACTATAGCATATCACCAGTAGAGAAAACAAAGATTCATAGGCAAGTCTGGGACAGCGGTTAAGTCGATTTATACTCTTTGCCACAGAGACAACCAAAAAAACAAGAGAAAATGAATAAAACATAGCTATACAGACAAATAACAGACTATTTCTCCACCTCCCCAACAGTAGTGGTACAACTAACAACAAAAATAAATGCATTACGTGTATTTATCAAGTACGTCATTCTGATTGGCTACCCTGTGCAACAGAGAGCCAATCAGAGGTAAGAGTCCAACTGTCCATCGGCTCGAATGACTGGCAGGCAGAATATTGTGTAAAAAGCTGAACCCACACAAGTGTATAGTGAAACGCACTGCTGTAAGGCTTTGTTTAGTTCAAGGCTCCTCTGTTTAAAGTCCCAGTGGTTGATTTGTGTGTTTTTCTATAAGAAAGTAATCCACAGGTTAATGAAAACACCATCCACTTTACATTATTCGCCAACATGGAGGAGAGTCTGGTGAACATTTATTAAGGGCAAACGAAAATAGCATTCAATCAAGAGACAGCTGCGAGATTGCAGATAGCTTGATCTCAATGTGACATCTCACGTTAAGCTCCTTCTGGATAGTCTCCATAAGAGCTTGTTTTCAGATAAGGAACCACAAAAAAAAGAAAAAACATAGATGGACAGTCCACTTTGTAAAGTCAGCTAACATACAAAGTCTGTAGGGTTATAAGGGTGGAATTTACCAGCTCAGTGGTGTGTAAACAGTGCTGATTTGCAATTAGCTCTCTCCCATAATCAGAGGTCACTGTCACCTGTTGTCTCTGTAAAGTGTCACCAGTTGGCTTTGACCGCTCTAATGTCACTCACCAGGTTTTGAGCCAGACATATCCCAAAAATCTGAAACATATTTAAAAAGAAAGCATCATAGAGGAGAAAAATTACAATTCACATTCAACATGCACTCACTTTTAGTTAAACTACCTGACAAGCTGAAATACCCTATAACCTACAGTTGTATTATACAAAAACAGTCAAGAAATATCAGGGTCATTTATAAATTAAATGTAAAATTTACAAATAATAATAATAATCATAATAAAGAAATAAAGAAAATTAAATCTGACTTCAGGATAATTAGGGGTTTTTTTTAGGACTTTTTAGAACATTTTCATGACAATTAAGCATATTTTTCCTGCCCTTCCACAACTGCAAGCCTTTGCAATCTCATTCACTTTCTGACAAATAATGACATAATACTTCAATTTTATCATGAATTTTTAAGTATACATTGTAGTATATTTGTTGTACAGAATAAGAAATAAAACCAGCATAAATTAAATGCGTTATTTAATTAAAAAAACAAAACAGGGTGGCTTTCATTATTGTATACATTTGTTTACAGCAATAATACAATTGGGAAATTTTAAGGTTTAACCAGAAGGTGGCAGCATAATATCGATTCATGTGGGACTATTTTACCATTCAGGCCTCATTCAAGCAAATCTGTTCAGTCTTTACTACATCTTTAAAGGATATTTGCATGCTTTAAAGCATTTCCATTAGCATTGTCCTTACCTGTAATAATGCAATCCCCACAAAAATCCCAGCAACGACGATCAGATTATCCTGAAGCCACTTTTCAAACTGCCCCACACAGCCCTTTGTATAAATGTACTTCTGCTGATCCAACTCCTGTTAAAAAAGATTATTCAAAATAGAACAGCACTTAATGGAAAATGTCAGATCTAAATAAGAAACCAAATATTCAATCAAGTGCACCATGGAGCATATTAGTCTTCGCTCCTCTGAGTTGACCTTTAATCTTTACTCAAGTCCAGGATAAACAATTAGGCCTTCACCTGGGTGGACCTGCGCATTAATCTATTTGAGAACAAATATCCTCTCTAGAAAACTGGAAGAACTCACTCCCACACTAAGTAGATGAAATGTCACACAGCAGCTCACCACATATAACCTAACACAGGGAAGATCCAGTTTGTATTACACAGCCATACAGGAATGTCTTAACTACTGTCTATCGAATTCTAGGAAGTAAGGGAGATGAAAAGGTGTAATTTGGAGGTGTCAGTGACATTTGAAGGTGAAGAAAGAGAAATCCACACAATTCAGCTTTTGTGAACCATACAAACACGTTCTTCCAAAGAATCTTTGAAAAAAAGAGTATCCATGGATACAGAATAAGTACTCTGCACCATGGAGAGACCGTGGTGAACCGTGGGTGCAGTGTCACTCCACCCATACTGAAAGGCACAGGGCTGGCATAAGCCGCTGACTTCCCAATTACAGAGCTCCACAATTTCCCGTGGCTAAAACTAGAAGCTAATTATCACTTTTAAAGGCTTAGACTGTTATTAAGGAGGCGAACAAGAGGAACTCAAATGCTCTCAGAATCTCTCATGCGCTTAACCCTTCTGTGCTCCTTTCAGAGGGTGGTCTGACACAGCACAATTTATACACTATAATGTTTTTCATCATTATGAATAGACTATGGATCTGCACAACTGTAACATTTCTAACTACTAATAACACACTCACCCCTTGAAGCCGCACATCATAGCCACATTGTGTATTCAGGACATCCTCCTAAAGAGAGAACAAAAGAACATGCTCAATTTATTTCAAAACATTTCTATACACACACACACAAAAAAAAATCGAAGTTGTAAATAAAACAAAGATTACTCGGGTGCACCTTACAAGAAAACACAATTTTAGTGTTTCTTCAAAATTTTTGTTTAATTCAATGTTTTCAATGTGCCATTTCTTTTTCAACTATTTGTGAAATTTCCAAGCAATTTATGAGTGAAATTTGTCTCAAAAGAATTCCCACACCAATAAAACACAATCTGAAATACAGAATACAAACTTTCTGATAAAATATAATGTTTAGGATAAAATGAAATTTCATAGGATTGAATAAAACAATCTTTAGCAACAGAATAGAATTTTAGTATAAAAGAACATTTCAATAGAATAGGATAGAACAAAAGACTCTTCAGGATTTTCAATAAAACAATTTTTAAAAATAGAATAGAATCTTAGGGGCACAATACATTTTTTAAACAATATAATAGCATGAGATATAATTATCATTTTAAAATATAATTTCTCAATTGAATTGAATGCAATCCTTTGGACAGAAAAAACTAGGGATGCACGATATATCGGCCACCATATTGGTATCGGCCGATAAATGCTCATTTTTTCTGTTACCGGTATCGGCCCGATAAGAAAATTTGTCCGATATCTTAAAGCCGATAAATAGTGCATTATTTCCTTCAGAGACACTTCAGATGCGCGCTGTTCGTTTGCAGCCTTTTGTGCAATTGTACGATGTAATATTGTGTTTATTTGATGTATATCTGATTTATCTCATATAGAATGCATTTGGTTAAGTTAAAAGAGCGCTTCAGTTTACCGGTGATCATCTTTAGCTCAGCGCACGCAGCTCAAACAGCAGTGCACAACATTAATAACTATGATTGGGAATGTCGTGTATATAACATTCTAATGAGAACATTATTCATTATTAATAATAACAACCACTTGTATTTTTCTCTTATTATTTTCATCAACAATATGGTTTTGTAATTAAAATCATTTAATTATTGTCCGTGCAGAGGCTATTCCGTTTTATTGATCTATGGCGCATTCATTTTGATTCTTTACACGTGTAATGATGTCCAGTGACTTGTTTGCATTATTTATGCATTATTTTATTTATTTGTAAGACTTTTTTATGACTAAATTTGGTAATGGGAGAGTAAAATTATTTTTAAAACGTACACCGTTCAAACTAGGCTGCTTATGTTGAAGTGTTTGGGATGTGGCTTTTAATGATGAGACCTTTTTTGTAATCAGGCTCTCAAAAAGTATATAAAAATTTGGATATAGATTTATCGGCCAACATATCGGTTATCGGCTTTCAAAAAAAAAAATTATCGGTTATCGGTATCGGCCAAAATTTTCATATCGGTGCATCCCTAGAAAAAACAACAGAACACAACAGAACAGAACAAAACTAAACAACAGAACAGAACAGAACAGAATAGAGAAAGAGATAAGAGACTTTTCTGAGAGTTTTATCATACAAACAGCAAAACAACAGTATTATCAGAATGCTAATTAAAGCACCACTTCTAACCATATACTGTATATATGCATACATACATAAAAATACAGGGTGAAAAAACAAGGGAAAAAATTGTTGACTCATGACACATGTGCTACACCACTGAGCTACAGTACAACCCTTAGCTACATTCTGTTATCCCTGTAAAACAGACCAGCAAATTATACTAAACCTCCATCAGATTTTTGAATGAGCTCTATGAACAAACTTAAAGGGGTCATATATGTTGCTAAAAAGAACATTATTTTGTGTATTTGGTGTAATGGTAAATACAACTTAACCACTGATTTCTAGTCGTGTCCTCTTTTGGAAGGCCAAACAGTAGTTTCGCTTTCTTCATGACATGGCGGCGGCGGCGGCAACAATACTACAGTGAGAATAAAAGTTACTGCCTTCTTTCTTTGCGTGAACACTTGGGTGGTGTTATGCAAATCTTCCCACATCGTGATGTAGATATGTAGACATGTGGGGGTGTGTTAGAACGAGCCGTTTTAGGTAGGCGTGGCTGACTCTTAACTTTTATAAAGAATATCTCTTTGGATTTGAGACTTTAGTCTTTGCAACTTTACAGATCTTCTTTATGCACCAAGAGCTTGTAACACTTCAAAGAGAAAGGAAAAATTGAAATCGCATCATATGACCCCTTTAAAGAGTGCTGCACAGATTGTGAGGAATAACAGAAGCAGGGAAGAGCAAGTGGTAAACAGATTAAATGATTGTTTCTGGCACTCACAGCAGGGTCTTTGACACAAC
Organism: Sinocyclocheilus anshuiensis; assembly: GCF_001515605.1. Classification (NCBI taxonomy): domain Eukaryota; kingdom Metazoa; phylum Chordata; class Actinopteri; order Cypriniformes; family Cyprinidae; genus Sinocyclocheilus; species Sinocyclocheilus anshuiensis. The sequence continues at coordinate 191,628 of NW_015548201.1, read as the reverse complement.
AGGAGAAGGGAACGCCACACCTTTCCCGGCTGGGGTTGAAGTCGGTGCAGTTGAAATAAATGTTCAGGTTCCAGTCATTCGGCCCATGAGCACCACAACATGACCACTGATGTGATATATGACATCAGAGATGACATTACTATCATTATCATCAGCACCTTTACATCCTCACACAGCTGTAATTTACATTAATGTTTTTCACATCAAGAAAGCTTAATGACTCAGCAGATGTCTCATATTTTCAAGTGCACACTTACATATCCATCCCATTCAAAATACACCCACAGTGCTGCAGAAAACGAGAGGGGAAGAGAAGTGCTGACTCACATATTCTTGAGCAAAGTCAATGAGGTTCTGGAGGTCAATGTCATCCCGATATGCTTTAACATTGTTGCTGATGAAGAAGTTCAGCTGGTCTTTGATCCAATCTTTAAACACAAAAGCTAAAATGCCAGCTGTGAGTTCCAGGAAAAAGATGAGGCCCAAAAACACTGAAAACTAGAAGAGAAAACACATAAGATAGTGGAGTCAGAATCCAAGGGAAATACTTCTTCAATAAAAATCATTCTAATACACTGACATTTAATTTGAAGACATTTAAATTCTTTCTGGGTGTATTCTTAAATAATGGCCAATTCATTTCATTTAAACGACCATATCTGGGAACAAATAAACCTTGAAATGAGTGAAGAGAGGAAAACAGGTTGCAGAAAAATAGGAGGCAGGGCTCGTAGGCCGGATGCAAGGGTGGAACTCACAAATTTGAGCAGGAATGTGTTCTCCCGGAGCGCACCGATGCATCCGGCAAATCCGAGGATGAACATCACCCCTCCTACAACAATGAAGAGCCAGACAGGGTCGAAGCCGCCCAGATCTGTGATGGAGGAAATGTTTGACAGCACTCCCTGTGGGCCAGACACATCAGACAGAGTTGTAGTAAGTTCACATCCTGACCTTAAAATCCTCCACCACCTGCCAGGACGCCACAACTGACAGTGTTTGGGCAACTATTGCAGTGATTCATGCCTTCCACGTTTTGATTTCCACATCAGGGTAGAATCTCAGTTCAACCCCAGAACCAACAGCAGGTCTTTGACCACACTGACAGTGAATATAAACAAGGTTTCCTTTGTGTGTGGGTGTGTTCTTGCCTGGTTTTCTATGATGGAGTAAAAAAGAAGGCTCTGAAATCCTCCTGAACACTCATTTAAAATAAACAGAATTTCCACCAATCAAATTCAACACCCTTAGTTCGATTCTTAATGCTTTATTTCTGTGATTAACATTTTGCAAATTAAAACTGAACCACTTATTAATTACTTACATCAAGTTACCGAGATGTTCCTTAATCAGCTGACATTAATACAAAGTGCCATATGGCCTACACGTGTCTTTTAGCAGAACAATCAACGGCTGAAATGGAGCAATTTCCAGGTTATTAATCAGCCAATTGACTTCATTCATTAAGTCGCCTCAAATTAGAGTGAAGAAATTACATTCACCTTTCATGCATGAATACATAACAGCAAGGGTGACCTTTTCAGAGAGGGATGACAAATCAGAGAGAGAATAGTCACAATAAATACAAAGCCTTTTTGAGCTGTGCGATACTGTTACAATATAAGAGCGACATTAACCTGCCTTGGAAATAAATAAAAGATGCCACCCATATGCTCTCAAATGTCATGGTTTCATGATATTAAAAGGGAGACTACAGACATCAAAAGAGGAAAAGGCAACATAGGGGATTCACAGAAGAGCTTTCAGCAAAAAGAGCATCTCAGAACATTTCATAAAATAAAACATGAAGTCCAACAGGAAAAAATGCTAAATATGAATTTGGGTGCTTTAACTCACAGACTGAATGAGACAACAGGGTATTTGTAGGTAGATTGTACTGTTAAAGTGTGCCGTTGTCTTCTGTTTACATCTATGATTATGTTGCTAAGGCAACCACATGGATAATAATATTAGGAATCTGAGGCACGTCACTGATCATTGTGTTACTCTGTATTTGTGTTTCCAACTTGCCTTTTCTGCCCATGCCCAAAGTCCAATACCCAGGAATGCAGCTCCCAGCAACTGCAACATACAAGCACACAACAGAATTCATCACATTTACGCAACTTATACAATTTATGCCCACCCCACAATGGCAGGAGTTTAGTGCTATATGTAGACAGCACTGCTCTCTTTATCTGAGGGCAACTCTTCTGATTAAAAAAAAAAAAACAGTCTTGGCTGAGATTCAATCAAAGATCCAGAAAGCAGAGATTTCCCTGCATGCACTGCAATCTTTGGCATAAGGTTCCCAGAGAGGGAGCCAAGACTTGTTTTTACCTGAATGAGAGAATTCACTTGGATGCTACTGCTTACAGGAAACAGTTTTGTTTTCTTTATAGAGGTTTATGGTACAATAATGTTACTGTTTTGGCATGTGTATCCAACACGATCCAAGTCAAATCAATCTCTAAATTGACTATCAAACTTTAAAGGGATATTTAAAAAAATAAGCACCAAAAAACCTGATTTTGTTCCAAACATGTATGACTTTCATTCTTCAGAAAAAGAAATGCCAAAGGACCAAAACTGTAAAGTTATTAGGAATGTGAGATATGTATCAATGCAGACCTCTACCTAAATCATAGAGTAACACTCACATATCATGTGTTTGCATAAATTGCCAAAACACATCCGACCAGATTTCACGTTCATTGTCATTGGTCTTTGGACAATTCTCAGTGAATAACAACACAAGTTTCACAAAGCTATTATACAGCTTCATAAAACTTGTAATGTGATTCGCATATTTCATTTGGCCAACTTATAAAAAAAAGTCATCCATCACTCTTATTAGACAGAAACAGAAGAGACAGTACAGGAAGTTACTAAACAGATAGTGTGAGAGAGAGAAAGCGATAGAGAGAGAGGGATGGGATGAGAATTTGAACCAGAGCACCACAGCTCACCATGTCTTAAGCACATGCACCAACCACTAGGCCATGGCACCAACTAGAATCCAATTTTTCTTGGACTAAACCATTCAATAAAAGATGTTTCTCAGTGAGTCTGATTTACTGACTGACCTTCTTGCTCTATGTGTTATCAAAACTACAGATTCCCTGTCAAACTCCCACTGGGCTCTCAGCGGTGTGTGTTTGACTGCAGGTTAGAGCATTTCCAGCCTGAGGGGAAACGTGAGAGTGGGAAGGTGAGAGTAAGAGGTCGGGTATCAGCAGCCGCAAATCCCATAATCCCATTTCCCAGTGGTCTCGGCTAATCCAATGGATGGCTGGGACAGAGCTAAGGGCCAGTCATCCACTGCACACTTTCTCTGTCAATACATACCACTGACTCCCACTCATCCCTATAATGAAGACATTAGCCTATCTTCTCCACTCCTCTCAGTCCTGATCCAGGGGAGGCCAGTGACGTGGATATTGGGATTAGAAACATTCAAGCATCACAGAGCACTTAAACAGCTTATTTAGTGCTTCCGGTCAATCAGAGGGCAGCTGCTATCTCACACAGTGGGATGATTAGACTTACAGTATCTCTGTATTATCACTAACGGCAGCCAAATAAACTCTTGTCTTAAACTCTCAGCACAGTGACAGTGAAGAGAACTACTTTTTCCACCAGCTGCTACATCCATAAGAACAGCTTTTGCTTTTCTTCTCCTTGAGCCATCTTCTGACATCTTTATCTTTATTTGATTAAAGAACTGCTGCATCGCCATGGAAACGTATACTTTTGGAAAGTCTGACTCGGTACATAGTAATATTTTGGCTTTATTAGTGCTGTTTGCTAAAGCAAGCATCAATATTAATTTTGCTCACAGTACTCAAGGATCTGGACAAACTGCTAACCCTCTTGAAACTTATCCTACACTATGGCTGATGATACACGGTGCAACTTTTTGAGCAATGTTGCTGGGCAACTTTGGCTAATGTTGCCGTCAGTGGGCAACCAGGTGAGACACAGGGCCCACAACCGATCTGAAGTATCCAGATAGAAATTTGTTACCCATTCTCAATGAGAAAGTGCCCATGCAGGCAACATTGCTCAAAAAGTTGCCCCGTGTATCATCAGCCTATTAGTTATACTGTACGTACATGCACAATACCCAGTGTTGTTGTTATTGTTGTTCTCAACAACTAAAACTATTAAAAACTGTTTTCGGTAATTGCTGAAATAAAATAAAAAATATGTATTTATTTTCAGAAATAAATATTAGAAGAAAAAACTTCAACGAAAAATAAAGAAATAAACAAATAAAGGAAATAAGTTTAAGTTGATGTACTAAATTTGCTAAAACGACTGAAATAAAAATGTATTTAAATCTAAATAGAAATATAAAAAAATAAATAAAAAAAAGACAAAAGCACAGTTATTAAATCTTATTTTGAATTAACAAAAAAATGTGATGTAAATTTTTACCAGTTGTCAAATGTTTACCATTTTATCATAAATTTGTGTACTGTAATTTTTCTGAACTATCTGACTTTGAATTGATATGACTTTCATCTGGTGGGTGATAATTCTCACCCTCACATTGTTTCAAACCTGTATGACTTTGTTGCATCTGTGGAATACAAAATAAGATATTCTGAAGAACTGTTTTTGCCCATATTATGAAAAGGCAGTGGAGGTCCAAAACAACTTTCATTGTATGGGCAAAGAAAACAGAAAGATAAAGTCACACAGGTTTGGAACAACAAGGGGGTGAGCAAATAATGACAGATTTTTCATTTTTGGTTGCACCATTCCTTTAAGCAAGCACCTAGCAACCGCATAGCAACACATTAAAAAAAAAAAGCTCAGAAATCATTAGCAACTGCATGGCAACATTTTTTTTTGCAATGGCAAACACCACTCAGATTTTCTTCAGAAAACTTCAGAAACCTTATTCGGAAATCATTCGCATTCATTTGTTTTAGGTTTAACACTTACAACGGGAGTCTGTTTTTGGTTCTGAATGCTTAAAAAATATCTTTATCTGGCCTAGATTATGGAAACATTGACAAGTTCACCGTTTCAGGGGGACGAATCTGACTTCACATGAGCTTTGGTCTATTTCAAAACAACAAAAACCATAAAACAATGAAGAACAGCCATTTGTTATTACCATATAATTGCTGAATGTCAGCAGTGGCTCAATATCAGCACGTTAGAGTCATTTTTAATAATTGATGAGTGACTCTGGCTTGATTCATTTGTGTTTTAGTGAAAATGAGTCAATGTGTGCGAGTCAGAGTAGGGCCTGCTGGGAAATGGCATGGAAATAAACTCCCTCGCAGAGCAACAGAGGAAGAAGGGGGAACGGACATGTGGTTCCCATCTGCTGTATGAACCTGGAGGATATGAAAAGGAAAACATACAAGAGCTCAAGCAAGGACAAAAACACATAATAAACACTTCGGGAATCAGAAATGTGCATTGCTTTGTACAGAATACATGAGCCAGACACATTAAGTGTGCAAACAAACACAGCACTCAATGCTTTTGTCGCATCAGGGGCAGTGTGTGTGACAATAGACGCGCGGCCCCATCAGCTCCATAGCAAGAGGCTGAATGGGGTTCCTGAGACACGCAGGGCCGTGGCTCGCACTCGGGCCCCTCAGATGCTGTGGGAACAGCATGTCCCCTCTCATATACACCATTAGCCAAACATCTTCATTTGAATACAAGACAAGGGGGCTGTGAGGCTCCCCAATGGAAAAGAGGAGGAGAATTTGAAGAGGAGGAATTAAAGATTGCTGGGGAGGTGGGGGGGTCTGATAGTGGGAATGTTAAGATGTCCCTTCAAAAGCCTCCTGGGGAGATATCAGACTGTGATTACAGAGCGAGGCGTCTATAATTACAGGCCATCAACTCGGCCCAGTTTGAGGCTGGCAAAGTGAGTGCTCTGTAGGGATCAGGTAGGTTTCTGCCCGATCAGACTGTCTCCACTTTAAACCAATCAGACAGGCATTAGTATGGGCACACAGGGGTCAAACAGTCTGCTAAGACAAAAGCAGTCGAGAGACAATAAAAGGCTTTCAGACATGATGAGGGGACAATAAGATGACAAGAAGAAGTATGGTGATCAGACACTTAATTATTGATGCTGTTGCTCATAATTAGGGTTAGAGATTTGCACCCATAAAACAAGTATGTAACTTATCCTGAGCGGTTCAAGCTACGGACATGAATGATACCTCCAATCATGCCAATTATTCTGGAGTAGTCTACTATTACTTTTCTAAGTGGTAAGATGTACAATTTTCTCCTGGCAGAGAATAAAATGGCTTAGAATAGAAACTGCTTACAACTGATTTACATTGAATGAGGGAATTCAGCAATATCTGCAGTTGGCAGTAAGCAACAACTTAGCAACCACCCAGATCACCTTAGCAACCACATAGAAAAAAAAAACATTCACCTTGACCCATACCCACAAAAGTGGTGACTTCTGCATGGGTAAACACCAGTCACATTTTCCTAAGAAAATGTAAAAAAAATCAAGATCAAAGACACTTTCGCTCCCAAATAGGGCTGCACGATTAATATTACAGAACCGGCTTTACTGATAAGATGCGCGTTAAATATCGCATGCGAGTAATAGTGCAGCCCTACTCCCAAACTGTCAACCAATGTATATTTCAATTTTTGTTCTTATGGGTATAGTTGAAAAATGAAAACTCAAGTTTAACTCAAACCTGCAGTGATATTTTAGCATTATTTATACTTTTATAGTATTCAGTGATACTTTATTTTTATATTTTCAGTTTCAGTAATTTGGTTATGCAATTTTGTTTTACATTTAAAAAGTTCCTATTTCCATTAGTTTCAGTTTTAGTCATTTTTTTATTACTAATTTTATTTCATACATATTTTAAGTTGAAGTTTTTCCATCTAATATTTATATTTTATTTTACTCCGCTATATTTCAACTAATGGAAACTACTTTTAGTTTAGTTTTTTTTTTTTTTGTTAACAATAACACCGCAAACCTGAAAAGGAAGTATTAACCATTTTTGTCTATACAAAGAAAGTCAAAACAACACTGATGCTCATTGAATGTACAAAAAACACTTCTCAAAATATCTTTTCTTAAAATATCTTCTTTTGCGTTCCACAGAAGAAAGGAAGTCATATACGAGGGTGAGTAAATGATGACAGAACTTTCATTTTTAGGTGAATGTTCAGTATCAGATTTGACTTTGGGTGAATTGGTCCTGAAAAGATCAAGTCAAGGGTTTAATTTAGCTACAACAGGGTTGATTTCAGCTTCCAGGAGTATAGACTGACATTCTGGCCATGATTTGGTGAAAACACAGGCGTCTAAGTTCCAACAAAACACAACAGGCTCTCTATAACGTGGGAACAATGGCAGTAGGAGGGCTAGCTGTTACAGAGGACAGCAGATCATTATGCAAGGTTAACATTTCAGACGGGACGGCATTAAAGCATGAGGGGGCACCAATTACCCCCACGCCCTCCAGAGGGGTCTTCACTACCCCATTCAATACTAACCAATGAAGGCTGGAATTTATGTCATCAAGAAGCTTAACAGAATCACGCTCCAGGCGATCTGTTCACCCCAGAAATTACTCATGGAAGCTTCCCGCTCCAAGATTTTCCTTTTATCTCACAATTTATCACTCTCTTACATGAAAACCATAGTGGAATTGAGCAACATGATTGGTTCTTCGTGATGATGTAATGGAGAAAAGTCCATATTTAAGGCTTAAGAGTTACTTAAGAGAGAGACTTCACCTCAAAAATAAGACTTTTTTTATAGTATTATTTTCATTTACTCACTCTCAAGTTGTTCTGAATGCATTTGAACTGGATATTTTCCATACAATTAGTGAACACATCTATCAAGCCTCAAAAAGGACCATAAAAAGCACAATAACAGTCGCCCATATGGCTCATTTGCTATATTCCATATTCCTACGTTTCCATAAGCCATAGAATAGCTAGTGCACAAGCTATAATGGACTACTTTAATGGTGCTTTTACAGAGTTTTGGAATATTGACAGGCTTTTGTCGGTATGAACTGTCAATATATGGAAAACGTCTAAGTGAAAATTTACTATATTAATTTAATATATGAACTTATTAATATCAATATATTTAAATATATATGTGTGTGTATATATAATTGACTAAATATATGAATTTTTAAGGTAAACTAACCCTTTAATAAAGCAAAATATTCTTAACACTTGGATAAATTCCATGAAATAAGTTTGCCTGGAACATGTAAACCAAATAAAACAAAATCAGACACCTAAAAGATTTACCATTACAATCAACACCACCATAGCTGAACCGCTCAAAAACTGATACAATCTGTTTTCCTCCAAATCACTACAAAATATAGAAAACTTGCTCGTGGAAAAGAGAAAGACAGAAATAGGGGCAAAAAATAATAATTTCCAATACAGACATGGAATAACTGATCGGTGTGAGGTCATCTCTGTTGAACCTGTGAATTTTCCCAAGCTCCACCAACTAACGAGACCTGGATAATCCTATTTACACCTCCACTCCCCTCAATTCTCAATGGGATGTATTCTTCAAATCTGGAAAGGTACTGAGAAACTAATATTTCCATAATGCATTCCCATGGGAAACAGGTGATTTATTTATTTTTTTACCTGGATGAGTGTTTGATTATGTATCCAACATCATACACATCAGAGAGTTCATTTACCATACAAATAAATAAATACATAGCACTGGTTGGGTATATCTCATACAAACACATTCATGTCACATGCTGTGAAATGAATAAGGCAAATGTCTATCCTGCTG
>NW_015548201.1:164723-182809 GCF_001515605.1 Sinocyclocheilus anshuiensis | reverse complement strand
GCTGAACTTGTTTTGCAATCCCGATTTGTTTAGATGATGGAAACATTATGAAGGCAATTTATATGAGTTTGAGAGAAACATTAAAAAGCAAATGAACTGCATATCCACAAAACTTACCCAAAATGTGATGTTGAATCCGAACAAGAAGTATTTAACACAGCAGCTGACCTCTGCTCCTTTAAAATTATGCTGTTTTCTGCTCATTTTGTTCAGGCCAGCTAACGCTGTTGTGTTGATTCAATGATCAGCTGCGAAAAACTAAACGGATCGCCAAAAATACGACTCGAAAGCGATTCATGCATCTATATTTTAGCCGAAGAGGCTGCGAACCAGCAATACATCGCAAACCACAACAATGCACCATCAACAAGCGCTTTTTCCACTGAGCTTAATCTATTCATCAGTTTTTCAACATATAAACAACGGGTGAGGAGTTAAATGGATGGGGAGATTAATGTTCCGGGTCCCCCCTGATAAACCCCGAACGCTTTGGGTTGGTGTCATGAGATGTGCTTGATATTTTACCCTAGTTGTGAATGTCCCGAGGAAAACAATCCACAGCAATCTAACAACCCAGCAAGAACAGAGAAGCGCGACACGAGCTCACTGTCAACTGAACAAGCTGTCATAATAAAAGTCCTGTCAGCGCCAGTATCCATGAATTATTGATTTATTTCACCAACAAGTCAGTGTGAAATAAACAATGTCTTGCACAAATATACAACGTCTTTCACCTTTTTAAAGTATTTCTGAGATCTGTTTAGGTCGTCTTGAGTAAACAGTGCTTTTCCAAACACCAACTCCTAATGAATTTGTAAACACTTGTTTATATAGGCCTACCTATAAATATAAATATCAAATTATATATAATTACTATTGAGTTTAGCATATTATTACCATAGTATATTATTATTATTTTGTGTATTATTATTACTACCACCCCAACCTTTTCACACCCTGCAACAAGAGACTACATTTTGCATATTTCTTATCTTCTATGTAAATTCATTAAAATTCATATAATTATTTTTTTTTTACTTTGTTCCTTTCCTTTTGATTTACCCTTCATTTTCTATATTTCTGTATTTACTTTGTCGGTTTTATTGTCCGTTACACTGCTGTAACTGTATACTTTGGCACTATGGTAAATGCTGACAACCATGCCGTTAAATCATGTAAAATAATTACAATTTACAGACAGCTGAGGGGTTATTTTATTTTGTCACTTCCGGTTGTTTTTGTTATTCATCGTCGCTTATTGCTGCCATTGGAGCTGTTCTTTCTATGCAGTATCTATGCAGCACTGATGGTCTCTCTGGAGAATGTGAAGTATGTTACCCTGTTAACATGAGCCAATGTTCTAAACAGGAAATAAACATGCATCTGAGAGCTCATAGTAGCTCATGGACAATCCATTTTATTTCTCATTTTTATTCTCTTATCATGAAAAGGCTGTTTACAAAAGAACAAACTGCTCCTTGACGTCACTGGGGACCATGTTGGCGGTACTGATGAAATAATCCAAAATTAATAATGTAATAATTAACTACTTTTGAGCCTTAAAAAGGTTTGCATAATTTGAATACTAAAACACACAGTGTATATAATGTCTGCACACATGTGGTCGTTACCGATTTCCCCCCCCAAATTATTTCATATAATAATGACTAATTTATATTTGTATTTGTATAATTAATATTTGACATTCTTTTGAGCTCATATCCTGAGTCTGCAGCGATGGATACAGTAGTGATGAAACCAGTTTACCATTTTGGTCCTATAGGTGGCGGTATTGACCAGGCATCTGTGTGTGGTCTTTGCTGCCTGTATCTCTTCAAGAAACATCACAACTTTTTTGATTAAATAATTTTTACTTAATTCTAGTGTATGAATGCAATTCACAGACTAGATTAAATTATTTTTAAGACTTTGTCTATACTGTCCAATTCTGAGTTGTGGGGAAAATAGTAGTAGTAGTAATAATAATAACAATAATAATATCCTACATTTTTGATGTAAAATATTTCTCCCATGTATCAGTAAAAGAGGTCAGAATATAAACTACATCGCTTTCCTATAATCACACTATAATAAAGTATCTGGTTATAATAATGTGCGTTTTTCTAAAATAGTGAGGAAATCAGTTATAGGGAGGTAAAACTGTGTGCATTTGTAATGAATAAACTTACAGTTTGTGCTTTCAGCATCAAAATGTATCAAGAAATGAAAACCTTCTAAAAACCTACCCAAGAAGATGACATTGTTTATTTGTGTTTATTCACTTAATTTAAAAACAGAACTGAACAGACAGAGATAATATTGAGGATGGCTGGTTATTCAGACATGATGTCAAAACTCAAAGAAATCATATATGTAAGTTGAATCAAGCATAATGCAAATGAAGGATCACACAAGTACACAGGGGCTGTAAAGCATCCGTGAAAGTGATAACATTTTTCTCACCAAAGGTGCAGAGTCACTTTACAGCTGATGTCCCTGTCAATCAAAATTCCCCTATGCAAATACTCAAAAATCTGCTGATGCACCAACACAGAGAATGATTTTCTCATGTGTGGTGATCCAATATTTGAGCACAGGCTAACATGACTACACTTGGTATGCATGACCCTTGAGACTCAATCCTTAAATGAGTGCTAGTGATCAGCTCAGACAGATTTCAATATGTAATTTCAGAACTACGACAGACAAACATTCGGTATTAAGTAGTGTGAATTACCATTTACCACACAGTATAGTGTGTACTGTCAGAAATTTCCCAGTCAAGTGTAAATGTATGCTGTAGACAGTCTGACAGTGTCAGAGGTGGTTTAAATAAATGATAAAACTTACAAGTGCCCCATGAAATATATTTATTTGTGTGAATGTGTAAAAAAGCAATTATCTCACCTTACTCTACCAACAGAGCTGTCAGTCACCTTAAACCCAGAATTACTTCAGTCCCTTTTACGTGATAAACTGAAATGCTATGTGAAGTTTAACTTATATATAAGCTCAGCCAGAATTATCTCTTCTCCTGTTTTTGCCCTCTTTGGAAATATAACTAATAGCCATCTAAGCAAGGTGCATTAATGAACACTGAAATTCAATCTTTCCTACATTTTAAGTGAAATCACTGCCCAAACCTCCTAATGCTTTATTTTTTCACTTCTCCCATTGTGCATCAGACCATTTTATTTCCCTCATGTATGTCAGCACTAAACTAATATGGAAATTGGATTTCAAATCACCAGCAGCTTCCATTTATATTATACGTAATGTAGAGAATTTCCTACCATTCCTTCTCATACCATAAAACCTTGCTGTGTCATTCTGTCTTTACATCTAAATTAACTCACAATCAGCAATAAGCAGTCAGTTCCTTCCAAGTTTGACTCAAGTCGGACCTACGAATATTGTGACATTGTCAGAACATACTGTACAAAAAAAGCAAAAGGGACAATCCCTTTTATATTTATGTAGATTAAAAAAATGAGGTTAATAACTAATACTGCTTTGAAAAGTCTTGCACATTACTTTTTTATCTTTGGTACACCTTTCTGAGTCCATGTAATGCCTTCTTCATTAGATTACAGACAGCTGCAGAGATGAGACCAAGATGTAACTTTACAGGAACAGTTCACTTTAAAATGAAAATGTAGTCTTCATTTATTCACCCTCATGTTGTTGCAAGATCATATGACCTTGATAAAATCTTTCTTTACAGATGCGGTCACGCTCCAACAACAACAACAACATAATAGTCACGTATTAGTTATATTTCAGCATCAGCCTCATTTACTTTTGTTTGAAAATGTAAACATTCATCTCATTTTGTGTTCCATGATAGAAAGTCAGTCATACTGGTTTGAGTAAACATGTGAGGTGAGTAAATGACAGCATTTTCTTTTCTTTTTTTTCAATTATCAACTACATTACCGTTCAACAAATTTGGGGTTAGTAAGATTTTTAATGTTTTTGAAAGAAGCTCACTAAGGCTGCATTTAATCAAAAATATTAAATAATATTTTAAATAACTTTTATATTTTAATATAAATTTTAAAATGTAATTTATTCCTGTGACAGCAAAGCTGAATTTTCAGCAGCCATTACTTCAGTCATCAGTGTCACATGATGCTTCAGAAATCATTCTGATATGCTGATTTGGTGCTTAAGAAACATTCCTTTTTATTATCAATTTTGAAAACAGTTATGCTTCTTAATATTTTTGTGGAAACTATGATACATGTTTTTAAAAATTCTTTGATGAATAGAAAAGAACACCATTTATTAGATTTTATTTACTGGATTTTTTTTAACTATAAAAAAACCCTTTTTCTCACTTTAAACATTTTAATGCGTCCTTGCGGAGAAAAAAAAAACTTACTGACCCAAACTTTTGAACGACAATGTATTTCTTTAACATGAACAGAGTCCATCACAGAGTCAACATAGTAACATACTGTACTGTATGCAATGTACTGAAAAATCCACAATGCTTTACATTCAATATTTAAGGGACATTTTGGTCTACAACGAAATCAGGCTGAAGTATAAATCATCCCTAAATGCTTCCTACAGATCTTCGGGCACGCCTCCCCTCTTCACCTGCAGACTGCCGGTCCAGCCACGGGGGCAGGTATTATAGCTGCGCACTCCAGGAGAGCGCAGACCTGAATCCTCAGACTCGACCGAGGCATCAGAGTCAGTCAGCGAGCGGGCGTTGTACAACTGCACTGGAGAGTGGATCATGCGGGTGGGAGAGGGACTGGTAAGGGTGGGCGATTGAGCCCCCAGCATCCGTGGCTGAAATGGACTGACTGGTTTGTGTTCGTAAGGCACGATCCCGCTGTTCACTGGGGAGATGGGCAGACTGCGGCTGCTCGGTGCCCCAGGAGACGGACTGTTTTTCCGCTTGGCAGCATTGATGATGTTTTTGGCCAAAATGCGGTGGTTGGCTTTGGTGTCCTGGCTGACAGCTGGGGACTGGCACCTGGTTTCCCAGTGTGGAGATACAGGAGAGGTGGCGGTTGGCTTGAAGATGGTACCTGGAGATGCAGTGGCTGCAATGTGCTTGCGGATAGGGCTTGGGGAAGGGCATGTCGTGACGGGTTTATGGATGGGCCGGGGTGAGGGGGAGATGGGTGTGGGCTTGTAGATTGGGCTGGATGATGTAGAGGTCACTAGAGGGCTTCTGGGGGACCAGACAGTGCTAGAAAGCATCTCAGGGCTGGTGAAGCGTCTAGTGAGGTTGGGCGTCCTGGAGGTTGGGGTGGTGGAGCCGGGGCTATTGAATGGTGCCGGGGTCTCCTCCTTAATCTGATAAGACAAAAGATAAGAAAAGATTACTTTTAGAGGTGAGACATCACTTTAATTTAGTGTCTCTATATCACTAAATACACTCACAAACACACACGCTGAATAATAACAGGGCTCAACATTAAGGATTTTTCTGTTTGCCATACTTCGAATTTCTATTAGCTTTGCCAACATTCTTACTGACCTCAACAGAAATCAATTGTAATTTATCAGTTTATATAATTTTTATTTAAAAGTTTGTATTTAAAATGTGTGACTTAAGTTAATATTTATTTTAAAATTATATTTTATTTAATAGAAACATTTTGATGCTTTATAATTTTTAAATATTTTATTTTATAATATTTAAAAAATAACTTTTTAACATTTATTAGTACAGTATATATTTTTGTCTAACACTATTGTTTTAGAACTGTTTTACAGCAGAATTTTAATTTGTCCCAGGTTGGAAGTTTGCATCATTGATTCTGTTCTTGTTTATTACTGTGAAGCTGCTTTAAAACAATCTGTTCTGTATAAAGCATATATATATATATATATATATATATGGCGTTGATCCAATAGGACATGTGACAGTTCAGTCACCTAGACCAAAACTCACACTGGGCCAGCACACCATCCTTATTGTTGAGCCCTGTATAACTTGTTATGATTAATTTTTTTAGGCAACGTTTGTTATAAATGTAGACAGTGAGGAATGCACAGGAACACATTTATAATCACACTTGAGGTACAAGAGTAGCAGAACAATCCTGGATCCAAAGATCCAATAACCATTCAAAAATCCAAGCTTTCCAAGTTCATGCCAGGTACTGTGCACACGTTTGGTTAAGATTAGCCTTTAAACACGCCACTGAAACATCTCCTGCAGCACTGCATGCAGCTTCAGATGTGATGTTATCGATATCAGGCCTTCTCATACACCCTGTGATTACATCGAGCTGTTTATTAGTGTCCAATATCTGAGTAGTTTCCCAGCACACCAGGGTATCATGCCATCTTCAGATCGCTTGCATACACGCTGCCAAGACCACTAACCTTTACTGAGATATGCATTTGCACTGCTGAGACTGCTGGGTATGTTTTCACCTCCAGCAAATGTGTTTTTCCAAGCATGAGGGAGGCCAGAGGTCAGGCCGCTAGCCTAAAGCTCAAGCCCACAGGGGCCTGTTTTGGCTCAGATGTGCGTTTTCAGGGGGCAGGCCAGGAATGTGCGGGGCACATACATATTTAGTCAGCATTAAAAACAAAAAAGTTTCTAATTTCATTTTGGGTCAGAGCACCACGCGGCGGGTGGCTCTGATATGCATATTTTTGTTTAGTTGGTACAAGTGTATAGATAAAAACGACTCCGGAAAGCCGGCCTGGGATCCTTATCGCTGAAGATTAGGATAGACACTAACAAAAACTGAAACAACTGATTAGAGGGGATGCTGAAAATAGATGAAGAAATCCACACAGGAAATTCAGCAAATTAGTCAACAGAAGAAGATAATAAAGTATGAAAACCAGAGACAGAAAAGAAACTGAGTGTTTCATTGCTTTAATGAAACAGAGTAGACAAAATCATTTGAAAGAGAAGAATCCAGAATGACTTCATTAAACTCAATTATGGCTTTGTTTAATCAGATCCCTGCAGTAGCACATACAGGAGTTTATGCACACTACATTAAGTACATACTGTTGTGTGCAATATGCAAGTTTTAAACTGGAACTATAAATCAAAGAAAAGCACACAGAACTAATTAAGATAAAGAATTAGTACATGTGTCATAATAGGAAGAGGCTCTCATACCATCCTACTCATATTAAATTGTATTTCGTACATCATAAAATGCAAAACACCATCTGCTAAACTGCTTATGAGCTTGTACCAACTCCAACCTGAAAACTTGGAGGCAAGCGTTGGAAAATGACACACTGGTTTTGTACCTAAAATATATCTGGCATCAGCACAAAAATGAATAAACTGTAGTTCTGAAACTCAAAGCTGTATTAAATTACAATGTCTTAATTGAAAAATAAATAAGGTTCAATTTATGGCCCTCTGGTGGCCAGTTTATGAATTACAATTTAAGTCAGTTTTACAGGCAAATGTAGGACCTGACATTTATTGCTTCCACTTGCAAAACTAAAAAAAACAAAAAAAACAATAAACAAACAGGCCTGACCAAGAGTGCTAGATTTCATGTTTCCTGTAGCTACTTTTTAGAACCTTACTGCTCTCTTGCTACTTCTAAGTGGACAGTCAGTCTGATATGTGTCCCTTTTACTTTACTTCCATTATACTTTGGTCTGAAGAGTACATAAAGCAAAGAAGAGCAGAAATTGAAAGGTTTAAAAGAATGAAGAGGGTTTCCACACCTGTGGGCTGATACCAGCTTTTTTGGTGGAGAATGTGGGACGTGGAGCTTGGACGCCAGAGCGAGGTGAAGCCACACGATCTGGAGCTAAAGGTGATACTGGGGAACTGACACTGCCTGCTTTGATGGGACTGAGCGTCATAGGAGGCGAAAAGCAATGGGCTGACCGATAGGTGGCAGACGGGCTGTAGTGTGATGGCAATGGGCTTGTTGGAAGGGATGATTGTCTGGAGTAGGAGTGAGCTGTCACGACAGATTTAGGAGCCGGGGCGGCTCTGGGAAGAGTGCTGTAGGGATCTTTCATTGGGTTGAAGATAAAGAGGGATGAGTTGAGCTGGTATGGCTGATGTTTGGACAGCTCCATCTCGATTTTAGTGCAGCCATTCTCCAAGGGTATTTCTGGAGCCGGAACAGGTGCTGGCGTTTTGGCAGGGACAGTCTTTTTCTGAGTTGCCTGCTGAGCTTGAAGTGTTTTTGAAATTTGTGTACTTATATTGGAGGAGTTTACTATGGCCTTTACTCGACCGGGCATGTTGGATGGATACACCCACGAAGGAGGCAAGGACATGGTAGGAGAGGGAGATCTCGGGTCCTTGCTGTCATGGACATACCTTTCCATCCTCGACTGGCGTTTGGCAAACAGTTCGGCTCCTTTTCCTGAAGCATTGGTCAGGGCTTGCTCAGGCTTGTGCTCTATCCTGGCACGTGTCCTGGAGCTTTTCAAACTCGAGGCCCACTCTGGCACCGCAGCTTCCTCATGAATATCCTCGTCCTTGGCCAGGAAGTTTGAGGCTTCAGCCCCGAGAGACAGCAGCTCCTCTTCCTGCCCTGCATCTGGCTGGGGTTTTTTCTTCTTTCCATCTGCACACTGCACCAAGGACAGGAGTTCGGGATTCGGAGCCACTTTTGGCTTCTCCTGAAATGTGAACATCGACTTGCGGGTTGCTCTGCGAGCCTGGCCCTCGTCAAGGATGCCCGATCTGATGGGAGTTACAGATCTCTTCTCACTCATAAGGTTAGGGACAAATGTAGGCCTGGGGGCATATGGGCGGATGTAAGAAGAAGGCTGAGGTGAGGGAGCATGGGCTGTGTTAGGTGGAGGAGGGCTGGAGTAGCTGGGCAGAGGAGGCATTGGATATGAAGGTGGAGGTAGTGGTGGAGAGAAAACAGGTCTTGGGTGCACTGGGTAAGTTGAAGGTTCAAAGTGTGTTGTAGAGTCATCAGATGGGGCTGAAGGGATGTCCATGACTGGACTTGTAGCTTCAGAGGATCCTACTGTTGTCGGGGAGAAAAATGGGCGAGCTGTTCTGTTCATGATGGTGGGCTGTTTAGTCACTGTCTTACCTGCTTTTCCATTGCATTGTGCACTGTATCCATTTGGGATTTCTTTATTGTGTGCTCCATTGCCTTCAGCTTCATCTTGACCAGTTCTGTCCATAACAGCAGGGGTATTATCACTTCTAAGAGTAACCTCTTCCTTCACATGCTCCGTGAGGTCTTCTGAGAGCTCCTCATCCTTCTCATTGACAGGGAGAAAGTGTATGTCTTGGCCGCTTTCTTCTGCTACATCCTCCCGTGTAACCTCACTAGCATCTTCCATGTCACTCCCAGTACTGCGGATTCTGTCGGCCATCCACGTGAGGTTCTTACGATTCAACTCTTTGTCCTGGTCCTCAGTCAAGTGATGTTTGTTCCATGTCCGTGGACTTTCAAAAGATGAATCAATTACATTCTTGGATGCCTCCACTCCCCCTCCTCTGACGCTTACAAGTGTGAAAGCGTTCACTCTCTGTCTGCGCCGGTTGAAAAGTTGGACGCCTTTAGAGTTGGAATTGGCCTGGAGCTGAGCAGCAATGATCTGACTCTTGGTCCGTGCCTCCTTCAGCTCCTTCTCTGACAAACTGGCACTTCTGCTGAGGTCTGTAATGGTAGAAAAACACACCAATCAACTCAAGAGAAAATGTAAATTATATAACACATTCAGAGCTATGCCATTTGCAGTGCTTTTCAGTTCACAAAGCAAAGTATTGCTCGACCCAGGTTATAATTGTAGAATTTAGCACAACCCACCAAGTATTCACAATATTTTAAATGCACTTAATTGTTTCAGCCTAACAAACAAAGGGTGCTGTATATAATATCACATGCCTTTTTTATTAGACAGAATAATTGGACAGGTTTTGGCAAATATTAGCCTGCTTTGTATTTTATTTCATGATCTCACCATTGCCGTCTCAATCATAATTATTTTAAAAGTCAAGAGTATTATATGTCTTTCAAGTAATTCTAGCTTTCATGAGTCACCCTGTTAAAAAGATGAATCATATTAGTTTGTCGTCCTTTTTGCGCACAGACTTATAAAAGAAATGCTGTCATATAAAGTTCAAGGATTTGTGGTCAAAATTATTCTTTTCACAGTTTGCTGTGATTCACAGAGCCTGCGGGCAAACTTTTGTAGACCGTACAATGCTTTCACACATTTATAGTTCTAAAAACCTCCTGTAAATAAATCTTAATGCTGATATTTGCAGTTCTACCCATAGGTTGGCAAAGATGGATGTTAAAACAGTTATGTATTTGTTGAAAATGGCAAAGGTTTATTGACTGGGCAAAAAAGCCCCATTCCTAGCTGCAGAAAGTATTTCCTTCACCGTGGGCTCTAGTCCCTCCCTTAGCATTCCTCAACTGCCGAGAAAATTCCCTGCTTGAGACTGCAGCATGCCTTGAGAAATCTCTCTGAGGCACAGGAGCCATTGGTTTATATGCCGACAGGTTCATGCCTTTCCATCATCACTTACGAGACAACTCTACATTTAAATGCTTAAACTTTGACCTACAGTGACATACTGTGGCATCAAAGTTTCAGTAAATAAAACAAGTGTGTTTGAAAATCCTGCCTACAAAAGAATGACTGCCTCAGGAAAGGAACACAACTTTTAAAACACAAACCCTCAACATCTTATACCAGAACATTACATCCTGAGGAACAGACTGCTTACAATTACATCACTGGCTGAACGGCTTGACTCTCTTAATGTAAGTGTGGTTAACCTGTACAACATAAACACAATCTGTTTCCCTAATAGACCTTTGAATAATTAACCACTCCAGGTTTCCCTGAGGTAGTTCTTTGCTTTTATCTTCAACCTCAGACTTGGCAGCAAACCTGAAAACAATTTGTTGAGTGTTTTTTCTCTATCCAAGCAGGTAGGTCTTTGTCTTGCCAGAGCCACAATGGGAGTTAAAAAAAGTAGTAAAAAAAAGCAAGAGTTCTAAATCTATCCCGTTTGTTTTATGTGCAAGTTTGCCAGACTCAAAGGAGCTTTTATATCACATGGCATAAAATTATAATAGAGCATGAATAATGTGCATCTGCCTTTCATTCCACCAGCAAAAATGCCTCTTTATTTAGTCAGGCCATGCAACACAACCTCTAGCACTGTGATAAAAAGCTTTCCATTTTCCTTCTTTAGAGACATTCATCTTTACGGTGTTTAAAAAGATTTTCTTTTATAAACCTGGAGCAAAATCTGATAATTATAAAAACACATGCAGCTTTTCTCTTAATTTTTCTTTCTTTTCTTTTAATTTAATGTGCATGATTTCCCACCAACCAAAGTAGTTTCAAGTACTTTCAAAAATTTGCAGTTTTAATTTCTTCCTTATTCTTATAAATGTCCCCATGTCATATCAGAGCCAGACCTAAATACAAGTTCATTTAATACAGTTATGACTTTACTCACTGACTGCTTTCTACTTTTAAAATAGATAAATACACTACAAAATATGGTAATGTGCAAAAAAATACCTAGGTTAATTAGGTCACATAAATTTTTTTTTTCTAGAATGAAACCACTTAATTTAGATGTTACCACATGAAGCACAGTTTAGATTATACACATTTTTTTTAGTTTAAACAAAAAATAACTTTAAAAACATTATGTCTGAAATCCACAAAGAGCAATTTGTCACTTTAACTTCAAAACAAAGTTGTTCTATTCATTCAAAAAAGCCTATTGTCTGTTTATGCCTAAAGACAACCCAAAGTGGCAACCAGTCTGCATTGTCTTTTAAAGCAGCATGCATTCACTGTAAAATATTGCTCTCTTCTCGCTTTAAAGAAGATGCATCACATTATATAATTTAAACGATCTATGTCATCAAACCTCAGAACTTAAACATGATTTCAGCACATGCCTTTCACAAATCTAAGCTTTTTTTTTTTTTAAGTTTCAGAAGCACCGTGTCAAACTAAACTTCTCTTACCTTAATTAACTCTGCATACAGTCTCTTTTGTTGCTGCTTCTCGAGCTTTTCTAATTTAACTTCATGTGTTTCCTCCACTCCCCCTTTAGCAGCGCGAGCCTGGATCGGATTTCGTGTCGTTGCGAATGATGATCTCTCGCGCGCTCCAAATGCTCATCGAGTATGAGGCGGGCAGGCTGGGGCACTGGACGAGGTTTGCGCTTCCTTTTTGCTTTTTTTAAAGGATGGCTATGCTGTGCAATGTTCCTGGCAGACGTTTGGTACACTCCAAATTCAACAGCGAAGAACCAGGATACAGAATAGATCTGGAGAGCGGGGCTATAGCTGTCACGCGGGAAGGTTGTCACAAGGGACAGTCAGAAATCAGAAACTATGAGGTTTTGAGCCAGAAGTCCAATTAGACACATGTTTTCTCTAGTAGTGGTTTTGTAGGTTGTTTTTAAAGCTGTAGTTCAACCCTCTTAAGTATATATTAAATTATATATCACCCTCATGTTCCAAACCTCTATGACCCTGAAACCCATTTCTTTCTGATGTGGAACACTAAAGTAGAAGCAGAATGATGGCCTCAGTCACTTTCATTTAATGGGAAAAAATATGCAATGAAAGAGAATGGTGACTGAGGCTGTCAGTTCCTGACTTTCAGCCAAACATCTCTATTTGTGTTCTACAGAAGAAAATCATGTGGGTTTCAAACTACATGAGCGTGAGCAAATAATGAAAACATTTTCATTTTGTCAATGAACTATCCTTTTGCGTAACCGTTGTTCATTACCAGAGATCATGGATGTAGGAACGATTCAAATTTATGACTTCTACGGCCTTGGATGTACTTAAATAATCACGTACAGATTCTGTAAGTTCGCACATTCTGTTTCACGCCAAATTAAGTGGCCACATTTCATCAGTGTCATGTATAGAATCAGTGTGTCAGCTCTTTCAGAGGATTGGGTGTCAGCGGGGAGAGTCATCCGGCAAATACGCTCACTTGGTTGGATGGACACCTGAGCCTCAAGGGTGGAGTTCAGTTTAGGCCGCAGAGGTTTGCTTGCTTAGCTGATCCATCCTACCTGAATTATAACACTCATGCTTAACTTCTCATTAACAGAATCAGTGTGTCAGCTCTTTCAGAGGATTGGGTGTCAGCGGGGAGAGTCATCCGGCAAATACGCTCGCTTGGTTGGATGGACACCTGAGCCTCAAGGGTGGAGTTCAGTTTAGGCCGCAGAGGTTTGCTTGCTTAGCTGATCCATCCTACCTGAATCATAACACTCATGCTTAACTTCTCATTAACATGAAGGGAAAGACAGGATCTTCCTCAAACCAAGAAGTAGTGGTAGGAATTCAGGGACATAAATAATGTTCCCATGTCCTTGGCATCGAGCTGTGTACGATATGTGGGCTCTCAGTTTGGACAGATGAGGGAAACTCCCTCACAGCTTGAGGATTTGGGGACCTGGCAGGCCTTGGGTTGTATATCAAAGGTCAGATTCCCCTGTCGGATGTTATGGTTCACTGGGAAGATGGGATAAAGTGACAGTTTTCCTCTGGGAAATGTGGAAGTGATGAGATCAGAGAGGTTTGAGAACTTTCAAACCATGAATGTGCAATTACACATCACTGTCCACAAAACCTGTACTAGGAGACCCTTCTTACTCTGCTACCTCATTCTCAAGTAGGACAACATTCACAGAATAGCATATACAGATCAGTTCTGATGCTGAGAAATGCCTTGTAATTGACCTGCTATATTATTATAAAACCTACAGCTGTGGCCATAAATTTGCAGAAGCTGCTAGATGAAAAATGATGTGATGGAAAAGATAACACAGTTTAAGACTCCAAATGAGTCAGTTTACAGAAAAGGTGTGGGGTATATAAGTCCTTTTTTCTGCACTGTATCTGGCTTTAGACAGGCTGTTTAATACTTCCTCACTGAATTGTATTACTTTGTGTAGGATCCCATCCAGCATTAATTCTTTATTTATTGTTGTTTTTGCGGTTTTGGTTTGTTCAAACTTTTGTGTACATTGTGTGAACTCTTTACATGCTTTGTAAAAAAAAAAATTTGGTTTAAAAAATAAGTGAATGAATAATTCATCATTAAAGGGATACAAGGAATCACTTTTTTAATTATTAACATTTTCTGTAAAAGGTATCTAAACATATGACCTGCAGCTCTAAATCATAAGTTATGAACATGGAAATTAATGCATTTGTCATATACAGTGGCAATAAGAGATTTACTACAAATGATATTATTAGCAAAACAATTCCAAGCGAAAAGTTAATGAGTTACCATTACATCAATTTCAGAAAGTCTTAGTACTTTTTGAATGTCTAAGTCCTCTTTTGTTTCAATGACAGCAGCACTAAAACTATACAAGTATGTGTAAAAGCTGATGGTCATGATCTCTGGTGCTGACTGTTGTATTGTACAAAAGAGTTTAGGTTCAACCTCAAAAAATTGCAAAATTTGATTAATGACCTAAAAAACGGTGTAGAATTAAAATTTCTTACTACTGTTTATTGTTATTATTATTATTATTGTTATTATTATTGTTATTATTATTATTATTATTATTATTATTATTATTATTTAAAATTGTACTAATTTTAAAACATTAGAAAAAAAACTGCTCTCAAACTTTCGGACCACACTGTATCATTTTCCGATTTCATGCTATCAGCATCTGGAAATGCAAGAAAGAAAAGCATAACATTCTGCATCTCATCAAATCATGCTGCTGTGTGGAGACATCAATCCCATACAAGGAGAGAGAGAATGAAAGAAAAAGAGAGAAAATGCTGACATTTACTTCAGCGTCTCTTCCTAGGAATGGTATGGTAGCTGTTCCATCTCAGCCTTTCCACATCCTCCTCTCTCGCCATTTTACACACTCCAAAGCTGTTACAACACCACAGCAACCTCATAAATTCTGCAAAAACAGTTTTGGACCATCTGAAATGGGTCTGAATTCTCATCAGCAGGGCTGTAAAACCCCTCTGTCGCACAGTCACTGGTGTGAACTGTCGCTTACTGCACTTGCAATGGGTGCCTGGTCATCTGCAAACCTTATTATGCATTTTTTCCAGATAACATTACCCACAGCTTGAGCATTATGGTCAGTGGGTATATGAACTGAAGAGCTATTACTGTACGGCTCATCTGTGTCTGTGAGGAAACAAATGTGTCACTGAGGGTTTAGTAAGAACTGATGTCTAAACAGTTAGGGGATAGCAGCTACATCAGTCTATCAATCTGATGGTTCTTATGTCTCTCTGTCTGTAAAAGCATTCAACTTTTAAAGAATAAATTTGTCTTGACTCATGTTTCTATTTAAATTTATTACATGACACTATTGAACACAACTCTGATTGGTTAATCACAACATTCTGCAGTCTTTGCAGTAATTAGACACTGTATAATGACACTAAACTGTATAGCACTTACCTAATCTATTCTATTCTATTCTATTCCATTCTATTAAAAAAAAAACCCTAGCTATGTGTACTGTGCTAGACTAACTGAGACTTGTCACAGCACTTGTACTGTTGCTCTCTTGTTCGTCTGATTGCTTCTATTGTTCTCCTCATTTGTAAGTCGCTTTGGATAAAAGCGTCTGCTAAATTATTAAATGTAAATGTAAATAATTAACCATTGTCCCAATTTGCAACCATTGCAACCAATTTCCTACATAGTTTTGCTAGTTTCATGTCTGTCATCGCACCTTATCATCTCTTTTTTTAATCATATAATACAGGTATTCCCAAACGTTTTTGTCAGTTGAAACTTTTGACCTAAAATATTTACATACATTATAACAACAAGTTTCCTGATGTTGGTTTATGATCACATGACGTCCAGGGAAACTTATACAATTGCATGTTTCTTAGCAAGTGTTTTATTTTAATTGCATTAATGTTATTTTTATTAGTTTGTTTTAATTATTAGCTTTTTAACTTTATACTTTTAAAAACTCGAAATTTGAACTGACTCACTTATCCATTTAAATTATGCACTTACGCAATTCCGCAATGTTTTAATTATTAGCTTTTCATCAAATCACAAACCCCAGTATGGGAAACCCTTATATAACAACAAAAAATAAACTCAGTGTTTGCATTCATTCATTTATTTTTTTAGAAAGCAGCCTGTAATATGCTATAAAATATCATGTTCTTCAGATTCAAAGCTGTAAACAAGATTTGGAAGAAAATATTTACTTGTTTTCCGCTCCATCTGGCAGGACGTCATGCCTGGCTTTGCTTTGACCCCACAGTGGTGGTCATCCTTCTCCAAGTTGTTAGTACTGTGCCTCTCCAGGGACGTGTTTGCTCCTGTCTTGTTGAGGGTGGAGGATGTTGTAGTGGTAGGCCCACCCCAGCTGTCCCCTCTTCTAGCAGGCTCATGCTTGCACTCCATCCCAGCCCGCCTCACTTCGTCCTTGCTTAAGAGACTCTCTTCTTTCGCTGAGCCCCCTTTTAGCCGGCACACTTGCCTGGGTATGACAAAAGCTTTCTTTTTCTCAGCTGGGGCGTAAGTTTGACTTGTAAGAGGTGGTTTCGGGATCCGCTGACTGTTTTATGCTTCCCGACTTTTGAAGAAACAAAGATCAAAAGCAGGATCAAAGTTAAACTAAAGCTCTACATTTTGCTGGACATTTTCTTCACGGTAATCCTTCGGAGTAGACGCGCTACCGCCCAGAGATGAGCTGAGAAATGTACTTTTGCTTTCAATCCACACAATATTATTCAAACTCTAACAAGACCTCCCTGGAGGTACTTCTCAATGCACCCTGGATCAGTTCCCATGGAAAAGTGCCAAGAAAATTTCACAACTGGGATATGCTCTTGTGCAAATGCGGCAAAAGCTGGCAAACTGTCCTCTGTTCTATTTGCGTCTGTTTTCGATGTCTTATCCAGATATTTGTCTTTCTTTTTGAGTCAAAGTCACCAAAACATGCCCCTTGAGTTTATCGCAATCTCCCCGAGGCAGACTGTTTCTTTAAAGGCACATGTAGCCCTTGCTCTCAAAATGTTTCAACAATGTTAAGATGAAGGGGAGTGCTTGGTGCTTTCCTGTCGTTTCATTAGCACATGAAAAAACACATTCAGCTGAAAGGTTGTCCAAATGTTCTGACTGCGGCTATTGTAATCGCTAAACTTTCAAGCAAGGCTTAATTGTGCTCAGTCCATATGTTTGGATTTTAAACAAATGGTTTCTGTAGTTTTCATTCCTTATCCCTGTATTACTGACCGAGGCTATCTGGGTGGCTTAAGCCCAGTGATATGATCTCTAACCCACCATCACAGTGGCATAGTTTATTTGCTTGTTTCAGATTAGGTCCAAAAAAACTCCTCGGGCAAGTATATGGTATATCCAGACAGGGCTTAATGTCTCTAGTTGTGTAGTTGAAATTAAAGGCCACTGGATGAACCTCCACTGCTGCCAGGGTACAATGAGTCAGTGATCTTCCTCTCAACTGCTGCTTCCTGAAACATAAAAGGTGCAGACTGTCAGTCAAAATATATACTAAAATGCACTTATAAAAAATAAATAATATTCTACAAAACATTTTCAATCGGAACTAACTGAAATGAGTAACCTCATGAAGGAAATATTCCTCTGTTTTGAAGGAGGGGTATTTCCTCTGGCACTGTGCACTTGATATCATTTGTGAAAATGACAAACCCCCCATTGTCAAATCAGTGGGAGGAATGAATTGCATTTGCTACATGTGAAGTTGAAACAATGCATATCTCATTTTCCTCCTGACTAATATCAAGGAGACAGGATAATGAAAGGAACATGTGTTGCCCAATTAGGAATTTTTATTTTATAAAACGCACTATAAAAGGAAGGAAGGTCAATATTTTTCAAAGCTAGAACATGTGAAATATATGCCGCAAAACTAAGCAGAAAGACTCACAGATTTTATTATATATATGTTTTTTTTATTATTATGATTAAAATGATAAATTTCCCCCTTTAAATATTTTGACTAATTTGAATGAGGATTTCATTATATATATATATATATATATATTATTGTAACAGTCTAAGCTATTTAAAGGGGTCATATGATGCTATTTTAAAGATCATTATTTTGTGTATTTGGTGTAACAGAATATGTTGAC
>NW_015548201.1:153391-164437 GCF_001515605.1 Sinocyclocheilus anshuiensis | reverse complement strand
TAACACCCCTTACCATAATCGCGAGCTTCAGCTTTCAAAGTAAATATCAAGACAGTTAATAATGTAGTTAGTTTTACCATCAGTTCAAGCCCGAAAGGGCAACAGAGTCGCGTGACAGACAGTGCTGATGCAGTACACAAGCCACGGTTAAGATAGCTGACGTGCTATGATTTCTGACAGGCTGTTCACTCTCCTGTGATGTGACCCTGTTCCCCTCACACACACACACAACGCGTTACTCTGCGCTGCGCAAAACTCCGCATTTGAACAGTCAATAGCAAATACTTAAACTAACAACAAAACATACTTACAGTCGCTGATTCAGAAGCACCAGATTGTCATAGCAAAGTCGGAATTTACCCTTTTTTTTGCATCAACACGACTGCTGTTCCTGAAACCACGCCTTCTTTCTTTGTGTGCACATTTGGGCGGCATTATGCTAATATTTCCACATGTGAAAATGATGTAGACATGTGGGGGCGTGTTAGAACAAGCCATTTTAGGTAGGCGTGGCTGACTCTTAACTTTTATAAAGAATATCTCTTTGGATTTGAGACTTTAGTCTTTGCAACTTTACAGATCTTCTTTATGCACCAAGAGCTTGTAACACTCCAAAGAGAAAGGAAAAATTGAAATCGCATCATATGACCCCTTTAACACCATTACCACGTAAAACCCCATGAAACCCTATAAATTACTGACTAAACTGTGCTTGGTATAAGAATTACCTCTAAAAGCTTAAAGTACTTTTTTTTTTGGTGAGCTATCCCTTTAAAAAGTCATGATTTTTAAAGATTTAAGGGTGGAGTCACTATATAAATCATTTGGTTTCATGAAGGCTTTTGCAGCATCACAGCTAAATATCTGTCAGTTTCGTCAGTTAAGGAATTTTCTGTAATAGGAAAGGCTTTGACTCAAATGTGAGTCTATGCATGCTCTCGGATGACTTGTAAAGAAGTTGCATGCTGAAACAGGACAGTGTGTTAATTGGCAGTCTCAATAGCACTGAATCACCCTGTCAGCTGAGTGTCGTCTCTCTCACATCCTGTAGGCTACAACAAGGCCACGGGTCACATGAGGTAATAAGACCCCATTAGTCTTCATCACCCCCTTTCAAACACTGTTTTAACTAATAACACCTATGACAAATGAGCGGTCTGTTTCACTCTTCCAGTGATTCGTTCGACCCCTGTGCATTTATGTTTGGGAGTTAACGTCCCGCCCACTCCAACAGTTGACTCAAAGTGGCCACAAAAATGACACCCACTGTTCATGCCCTCCATGCCATCCTCCACAAATAAAGACAATCAACTCAACAAAACAAACATTCTTGCCCACAAAAGCCTCTCACAAGCTCTCTGCCTTTCTCTGCTTTGGACGAAACATAAAGAGCAGTTGCTTTGTTTTGTAATGCTTTTGAGTAATGTGACCTCTGACAACGCTCTGACAAATACATTTTCGTTTTTGCCACACTGGCAGATAAATATTAAATATTTCAATATTAAATATTTCAATATTTCATAAAAGGCAATAAAGATATTTTTTTTAACTCAAGATAAATTGTTCCAGATATATTTAGATTTTGTTCCTCAGACTTTTGTAAGTTGCTTAATGTAAAGAATTTTCCATTTAATTTCTTACATTAAGCATGTCACATCTCACTTAACTGTACATCAGGGAAACTCAGACTATCATTCTTCATCTCCATCAATTCAGTTTTTTTAACATGCATTCTAGAATGTTGTGGTTCCTTATCAAATTACTAGCTGATTAGCAATCAACATTCTTTGAAACGCCAAAACATCTTGAAGGCTGAAAGCTGGTTGAAAGAAGGTTGAAAGCTGATGCATCACAGAGCATTTTGAACTACAGGGCATATCTTTTGGATTTGCTAAGGGGGAAGAAAACAGTATAATGATAAATCTTTGTGTCTTAAAGTATCAAAGTATGCTTATCTTATCTGATTTCACTTTCCTGGTATGTATATTACAACATTAACTTACCAGCCTACCTGCATGGCTCTCTCACATAACTCTAACGATTTGCCATCATTTGATTTATGAGTCATTCCAATCCAGTGAGGGCATTCTTGTGCTCATACACCAATCTAATGAGCTGTATCGAACTCTACCCATCACATTCCATACGTTATCAGTCCCGAGGCACCGGATGCAGGTACTGGGAGATAGTATTTGTGTGTGTTTTGGGCTGTATCCGTTACAGTGCATAATATGAGCAGTAATAGTGTACGTAACAGTGTCTGACACAGCGTTTTGATAGACCTCCGGGGCCCAACAGGTCTCTCTAATCTTCCAGATCCATTACAGCCCTCCAGGGCCAGATCCTTCAACCATACGCCACGGCACAATGCAGAGACCTGCTCTTCAACTCGGCTTCTTTCACACAAAGGCCTATTGAAGCACCTGTAAGTAGCCTGAAAAATAATTTGGGGGTTGCACTCTACATTTGGCATTCTTTGAGAGTAATTCTCAGCAGATAGCTAGCATGCCTTGGCTTTCACAGGTTGATGACAAACAGCAAAAACACCATTAGTTATAAACTTCAGTGAGGCTCAGAGACATGGTGTTTGCTTCATAAGTGTACTAAGTATATAGCGGGCACATATATAAATTTTAGAGAAAAATGACTTGTCATTGAAATCATAGATGTGCAAGGTCTCACTGGGTTGTGCATTCAATAGCTAGCTGAATAATGATACTACTGTCTTTTTTTATGCCTGCTTTACAGCAGAATTTGTTCTAATCTTTTCGGATATCTGTATTGTATAAAATGCTATATAAAGGTGACTTGACAAAGTCTGCAGAGAATCAATGAGAAGACAAAAAGAGCAAAACCAGGTGCTTTGGGATAAAGTGAAAATACTGTAACTGTTTTAATTTCATTTTAAACGGCTCATTAAAGAGCCATAAACACATATAAAAAAGAAAACTAGCCTTTTTGGACTCTGACAGAGCAATTACTCCAACACTAAACTTATCTAGCGGATCCAAATAGCAGATAAAACTTCAGTACCATTAAAAAGCTGCGACTTAAAGAGTCCTGCAAATTATGCCACCAAAGGTCAGTGACAGATGCTCAGCATGACATCTCTGCTAAACAGAACCCCTGCCTAATGTATAAGTCATGACTGTCGCTAAGAAACTCCAGCACCGGATATTCATTCTACTGTTACTGCATGCTGCTCAAATTTATCATCATAAGAACCACACACAGGCAGGACAAAGGAGAGCCAAACAGGGAACACATGAAGCCCATCGCCAGTTAGATTATCCCTCCACCGGGAGGAGAACGAAGTTAACATCCTCAGTTATTCAACCCAAATATTTAGAATGATCGACTTCAAAAACATTCCCCCAGGTTGCAGCTGGCTACCTCACGTAGTAGGTTCTTCAAGGATGCAGTTTGCGATTCAACAGGTGATAAAGCTGTTCATTGATAACACAACACCAAGTGAAACTCAATGAAAGTCTGGAGCTGATGGTAGACTCACCTGTACTCCCAAGTGCTTCGGTGTGTATGTTATGGCTAGTTTGTACAGCCCCTTTACAGGTCCTCCTTGCGTTCACCTCCCCCTCTGTCTCACATGGAGTTACGCTCTCGTTCTCGCTCTCTCTTTCTCGCTCTCTCTTTCTCGCTCTCTCTTTCTCTCTAGCAGACTGAAAGAAGGGAAAAGGGGGTGTGGACGAACAGGAGTTGGAACACAGAGAGTTCTTTGTCTGCCTTCTTCATATGGTTTCCTTCAAGCATGCATACTGAACACATTATACCATTATATATTTTCATATTTAAAGTAGGGGTGTTTGGGGATCGGTGTGCACTTTGCTCTTTGTCCCGCTCAAATTTTTACACCGGACAGGGGAATAAAACATACACAGCCTATGCATGCTATAAAACTGCCAATATGTGCTTGTTTCTGATTGCTATGAGTTATAAAAAGTAACCAGTGTCGAGTGTTTTCTCTTGAGATGAATAAAGTGTAACACAAAAGGGCCTCTCAGATTGGTTTCACAGACATGGAGAGCCCCCGCAATGATTCTTGAGCTGCGTGTTGAAGCAAAGTAAGACACTTAAAGTCTCAATGGGATGGGATCTGAAGTCCACTGATCTCCCGACAGAGATGTCTGTCTGAGAACAGACATGCGAGATGGAAAACAAGGTATCTGTGGCAGGACAAATACTATGGTTAGATTACGGACTTCAGAGCATCTTTAAAGGTAATTTTAGGGAAAATGATCTTTATGATAGCTCAATGTTGTATGCAACTGTGTAAAATAAGCTCTGATCTGTTTCATCTCTAAGTGCTTTCTCACAGTTGAAATAACACTCGCAGCAAATCGTTCTTGTCTGAAACTTTGAGCTCCTTTGTAAACCCATCAGATATTTGCTTCTGTTTTGAAATGTCATACCTGGGTGATATTTGAGGCCGTCAACCATATTCAGACCACCGTGTCGATCGTACCCAGAATAAAGGCTTTGTCAGCAAAAACTGGGTCATACCTACGATGAGAAGTATCAAAAAACAATGCAATTAAATAATAATAATTAATAAATGAATAATATTAATAAAAATTATTTAAACTATTAAAATGATTAAAATCAGTGCAATTAATCATGCAGCCTGACCCATATGCAAATTCCTAGAGAAAAAAAGTTTAGGAATCTCAAGGCATGTCTTTCAAAGTTTCAAATATAAAGCAAACAGACATGGATGATTAAAAACAATAAATAAATAAATAATTAAATAAACAATCAAACAAATAAATAAATAAATAAATAGCATTGCTTTTCTCAGCAATATTAAAATGACACAAACCAAAAATTAAAAACAGACATAGATATATACATAAAATGCAAAATAAATAATGTAAAATTAAATTTAAAAAAATATGAATGACTGTAATTAATTTGTTATACATTTAGCTCTAAGGCTAACATGTGCAATTAACAAATCTTTAATATAACTAGATGACCTTTGAAGTGAACCGCTGTGCTGTTTATAGGGGGAAAACTAATAATTTAGTCAGTGTGCTGCCTTATTTAATTAGTGGAATGCTAATGCTAATTTAATCATTTAAATTTTTCTGAGTTTAACTTCCTGCAAATCCAAGGCAGGATAATTGTTTGCAAACTATGCAATATTTCTAACATCATAGTACATTAAAATAGTTTGCCAGTGATTTTCAAATTATGCAAAGACAGAGGTGCACACCAGCATGAATACCAACTCCCCAGTGTAAAACAGGCCATTTCTCTTCTTTTCTCTTTCTTTGACTCTTTCCTTCTATCCCTCCCACCACTGCAAACATATTTGTTTTTTCCCAATGCCCTCTTTACAGCTGGTCAGCCTGTCATTACAGTTGTTCTTTCAGCAGTCTAGCGTGACTTTCTCAAAGGGCAGCTGTGTCTGTGTACGTCTAGAAGTGTGTGTGCATGTCTCACTGTAGCATCTGTATCCTTGTGTGGCTGAACGGACTAGTGGAGGAAATGTTAGAACACATTTCACCATATCTGGGCTTTTCTTCTGAAGGTGTAGAATTTCCTAAGTGTTCTGGTTTACATTCTCCTCTTTTGAGTCTGTTGCCTGTTACTGAGAGAAGGCCATAGCAGAGTAGTCATTTGATTGGAGTCATACATAGCCTGGAAGTGAACCTTTCTGTCCCCCTCTTCCTGGAGACCACCAAAACCCTGTTGAGAGATGAAACTGAATCCAACGGAGTTAAAAAATGTTTGATTATGCGCTCCACTGGCAACTGCAAAAGCGCCACGGGTGTCCAGGACTTCAAGGAGGTCAATGACAACAATGTTATGGTGACCGTGATTTCATCAAGTACAACATGTTCCTGGATCAACATTCTTGTTGATCCTGGAACAACATTCCAATTAACCAATCAGAATTAAGGGATAACTTTTCAGGAAATATCTGTTTTAGGCTTACGATCAGGGTTAGGTGCTTCTACACCCTTGCTAATCAGCTATCATTTCCCACTGATTTTAGGAATAAATTATGGGTAGGGTTAGGTTTAGGGGTAGGGATTGGGTTTAGTTTATATTTTTGGACAGTAATGTTGATCCAGGATCAACAAAAGATGTTGATCCAGGAACATGTCTTACTTGGCAAAATCACGGCGACCCAATGTTATCCAGATATCCTAGACTCATGTAGCCAGACTACATGACATAACAGCAAAAGTTCTAGTCTACATCCCAAGTTATGGCCAAAAACGGCCAATTTAAACAGGAAGAAACCATTTAACCGACATTTAAAGTGACAACCTTCATATTTCTGTTTTTTTTTTTTTTTTGGCATTTAGGATTCTGATACAGATTACGCCACACACACAAAAAAACGGAGATGGTTTCACAGTCAAAGTGAAATATACCTTTTTGTTTGTAGATATCTAGTCAACTCAAGTGCCTGAACAAAATTCTAAATAAATATTCCATACACTGTGTATTTCAAAGATTTGATTATACTAACTTGGCAAACATTGAGAAAGATGGTGATTTCTCATCCTCAAAGCCAAAAAAAACCAAAACAAAAACACACATTGCAAAAATTTTAATTACAGGTTACCTGATCAAGAAATGCTTTCCAGTGTGCCGTAATAAGTAATAATCAGACGATCATCAAACAAACTCTTGCCAGTCCAAGGGTATCTGAAGTTGAGACCATCAGACCCTGAAATTAAATTAAATTAAAATTTAAAAAATCAGTATCTATCCAGCCAAGAGAATGGACTTGGACTTTAGTATTAAAATATTTTTTAAAATCATATGCACTTCTTTCCTCTCATTTGAATTTGTTAGAATGAAAGCAGTTTTTGTGTCCAGAAATGTCAAATGAAAAGCTGTTTTAATTGGAGATAAATTCCAGAAACCAGGGCCTTTTACAGCCCGTCTTCTTTCACAATTATACTTCATCAGAATGACTGAATGAATGTTGATTTATGCCAGAGAGCGACCAGCGCCGCAGACCCTGCAGGGCCCGCTGAGCTGCGGTCTATAGAGCAAAGCGCGTACCATACAGCGTGCCTGAACACAGTGAAGGGTGTGGGTGTGCGATTGAGCAATGACGTGAGACATCACAAAGTCAAAATCTTTGAGATCAAGCGACTGGGCGTCTTCATGTGGCCAGAGTTCCTCTACTCCCATCCAAAACCTCAACCAGACTCCATGCCTCTGCACCCCACTCCCCATCCCAGCTTAAAAAGCACTGCAAGGTTTTTGTTGTATGGAGCATTTCTTGGCCTCTGGAGGGGTTTTAAAGAGTTCCTAAAACAAACGAATTATACTTCATCAGAATGACTGAATGAATGTTGATTTATGCCAGAGAGCGACCAGCGCCGCAGACCCTGCAGGGCCCGCTGAGCTGCGGTCTATAGAGCAAAGCGCGTACCATACAGCGTGCCTGAACACAGTGAAGGGTGTGGGTGTGCGATTGAGCAATGACGTGAGACATCACAAAGTCAAAATCTTTGAGATCAAGCGACTGGGCGTCTTCATGTGGCCAGAGTTCCTCTACTCCCATCCAAAACCTCAACCAGACTCCATGCCTCTGCACCCCACTCCCCATCCCAGCTTAAAAAGCACTGCAAGGTTTTTGTTGTATGGAGCATTTCTTGGCCTCTGGAGGGGTTTTAAAGAGTTCCTAAAACAAACGCTTTCACTGCTTAATGTGTATTTATGTCATTTGTCAAGAGGGATGTACAAATCAAGCCCAATCCCTCTTTAGTCTACAAGGCTCCTGCATTGATGAGTATCCATCCAGACCGCAAACAAACCCAGAGGTGAGAGCGGTTGGCGATGGATCTGCCAGCAAAGTGAGAGAAA
The DNA here is from genome assembly GCF_001515605.1 of Sinocyclocheilus anshuiensis. Taxonomy (NCBI): domain Eukaryota; kingdom Metazoa; phylum Chordata; class Actinopteri; order Cypriniformes; family Cyprinidae; genus Sinocyclocheilus; species Sinocyclocheilus anshuiensis. The sequence goes on along the minus strand of NW_015548201.1, from coordinate 156,586 downwards.
CTCCTAAAAGATATGAATCAGCATTACAAGTCTGGATTAATCCGAAGACACACTTGGAAACAATCACTGTTATGGTTTCTTACCTAGTGCTGTTTTGATAGCTTGCTTAATATGACACATACTGGCTCCGTTGTGTAATCCATCAACACACAAGATATGATTTTACACAGGCCAACGCAAACAAATAGCAGATATGGCAATGAAATCATCTGTGCAATAAACAGAGACTGAGAGTCGGGCCTTCTATGGGTGCAGCAATGTTATTCCAGACATCTCGCCAATCTCAGGTGTGTTTGCCAGTCTCCAGGCGAATGCACCTGAAAAAAAGATGGTGTTAATGCTCTAGAGAGATTTTTCCACCACACTATAGAGTCAGTACCTGGAAACTCTGATACATCTCATATCGAACACTTCCTCCCACCAATCGATAAATCTCCATGACACAAAGATCTATCTTTGAAGTCACTCCAGGCTTTTAAACTTCAGTTGCACTCCCAACCACTGACAGATTCCTTGTCCATGCACAGCTTTCAAATTCAAAATTCAGAATGGATTCTTATTCTCCTAACTAAGGCCAAGTGCACATTTAGAGGGGTCATGACAGGGGTGTCCAAACTTGGTCCTGGAGGGCCGTTGTCCTGCAGAGTTTAGCTCCAACTTGCCTCAACACACCTGCCTGGGAGTTTCTAGTATGCCAAGTAAGACCTTGATTAGCTGGCCCATGTATGTTTAATTGAGGTTGGAGCTAAACTCTGCAGGACAGTGGTCCTCCAGGACCGAGCTTGGACTCCCCTGATATTAGAGGTATTTGTACCATTAAAACATCATGGAAATTTTATATCTTAAATCATCCTCCTCAGTACAAAAAAGCAAAAGCAAAAGAGCAACATCTGTGTTGCATCATAAGCAAATGTAGCCCATCATAATCACTGATGCTGTCTACTGTATACAGCATACAGATGCATGTTCAATGTCCGTTTAAACAGCTTGTTGTACAGACTGCAAGTGAATAGTGTATTTTTAATGGCATCCCGGCATGTTAAGAGCATTTGACTGCAGACTGTTTTGTAAGCAAGGCGCAGTATAATGGAGAATTTGCAAAGGAACATCTGCTGAAGGATGAAGCTGAACTGTATTGGATCTGACAGCAGGTACGTCGCAAAGCGTGAGTAAACATTTTCATCATGTTTGTCTGTAAATTTAAAGGTTTTATACGGATAATGTTTTCATAATTTTTACTCACATGGAATAGGGGGGTGCTGATACTTTTTACCCTGCAATGACGTTTGCCAAGTCAGAATGTATGAGTCAGAATGATGGCTGAAAATAATCATTTTGGCAAATATATTTTTTGTGCAAAAAAAAATGTGCACACTTCCTTTACAATTTCACTTATAAAGGGATAGTTTACCCAAAAATGAAAATTCTGTCATTACAAATCCATAAGACTTCAGTTCACGATTGCTTTAGATGACATTTTTAGCAAGCATTAATTAATTAATTCTCTAGAAAACACACATTCACAGATTAACAAGAAAGTAGATTCCTGAAAATGTGATAACAAAAAACAAGGAGGACAGACTTGTTTTTACACTGAATTTTGCACAGAATGAGAAAAACAACCTAAAAGAGACTTAAAATATGAATAAGAGGGTGGTTGGGGAAAAGTTTCAACCCATCCTGTGCTCTTTCGCTATTTCATTGGCTGTTGCTAACTGCTGGTCTCTGGCTGGTCAAGACAGTGTGCACTCCTGACGACTGGTCAGCCAGATTTCAAACCAGCATATTTTCCTTAAAAAGCCAAGAAAATATTTAGGTGGGACATGATGATCAAAACTATTACAATAATACAGCCTTGCATTAAGGCAATTGCACATCTGATTTATGGAATGGTAGATTATTGTGCATTCAAGTCATACTGCAATTCCACCCAGCACACAGCATTACAGGGCATTAAGGAGCAGTTGCCAGCACTGTTATACGTCTTGATGCTAATACAAGACAGAATGACAGGAAATGGGTGGGAGCTTTTCCTCAGAATGGCACAGACACCTCTGAATTCCTGGTGTAACACTCACATTGACGTGACATAGATCACCATTAAGTAACCAATGGCTGCATACTGCTCATAGAGCCTGTCATGAAATACTTTAGGGTATTGGAATGCATTTTTTATTTATACTGGTGTTGTATACACCTGTTTTAATTATTGTACATGTTTAGGTGAGGATGTTTAGCCACAAGGTAAGCAAAAATCTCTGGATGAACTGGAATAAACAGAAAAATTATGGGCTGTTTTTAAACATGCCCTGGGAAAGAACTGAAGCACAGATGAGAACTAGAGTGGGACAGCATTTCCCTCTCAGTCTGTTTTGATCCCCATTCCCTAGATTGTAATCAAAATCATTCCAAGACGCAAATAAACAAAATATCTCAGGAACAAGCTGGCTTCCCTGCCTTAGTGAATTTGAGCTCAGAGACCTGGGGTGAATTCACTAAACAGTTGCATACCATATTTCACCCTGTATCTTATTCACCAAGCGCCTGCAATACAGGGTCAGCATATTTTATGGGTGTTTTATGCGGTTATATGATTTGCATAATTCCTCTAGTCAATCAGAAGTACAAACAAGTAGACAGTGCCTGCAAATAAACAATGCTATAAAGAGTAATTCATTCTTAGCAAAATCCCCCTTAGTCTGTGATACAAAGCAATGAAAATTCGTAAAGAATTTAACAGCACTGGTTCTAATTTTTCTTTATAATTCCAGTGAACTGATTCACTGAAAAAGAAACAACTCATTAGAAGCATTCATTTGGGAATCAGATTACACAGCTTGCACTGTAGATTTATGATTCACTAAAATAACAAATGCATAAGATTTGTTTGGATGTTGGACTACACTGAATGGGGTTTCTGATTCACTAAAAAGAACTGACTTACTAGAATCACTTATTTGGGAGTCAAGCAACATTTTTGCACTGTAAGTTTTTAATTCACTATAAAGAACAGACTCATAATATTCATATGTTTGGGTGTCAGACTACTTATCCTCCTCCCAGTCTTTGCATTCCACTCCCTCTCCATGCTGCAAATGACATTAGGCTGAAATATCAGAAGTCTCTCTCTCTCTCTCTCTCTCTCTCTCTCTCTCTACCATTAAGTAACTTGTGCATTGTTTTACTTATTTGTTT
>NW_015548201.1:128223-153148 GCF_001515605.1 Sinocyclocheilus anshuiensis | reverse complement strand
CTCTCTCTCTCTCTCTCTCTCTCTCTCTCTCAGCATTCCAGGGACTCAGTGGCCCCCAGTGTGATTGTGCTGCACTGTGTGTTTCATTATATAAGCCAGTGCTGCTGAAATGAGCAGGGCCTCTATCTTTTTCACTTGGTCACTAGAGACCGGCCGCAATTAGGGGCAGAGCAGATACGCCAGGCTATGTCAACATTTACTAAGAAATCCATTGCCTTTCTCCATCGTACGTCAATAAATGAATCTATACCTCTCTGCTAATGCTCATGCTAATGCTCTGCTAATGCAAAACAGCTTAATTAAGCTGTTTTGATGGTTTTCTCTCACAGCTTTTCAGACTGCCCAAATATGGTGCTTGTGTCTGATAGCCTCTTAGGAAAAATATGAATCCCATGATTCATAGCGCTATTTGTACAGCTACCTCTCTCCCCTCCTTTTGCAACAGGCCTGGGAGCAATTACACTCTATGACTCCAGCCATATGTGCTCGGGCTTCTCAAATTCTTATTCTCTGATTTAACAACCCCCCTTCATATCTTTTCCATTCAATGACTTGAAGTATTTTCATTCTTTGGACAATGAACAATACTTGAATGCTTTTTTTCTCCTTACAATCTTTCTTTTCCATCACCAGCTTGTCTGGCTTTCAGCAATCATCTCATGTCATTGCTTTTGTTGTACATTCAAAGAGGAAATGAATATTGAATAATTATATAATGATCTAACCTTATGTGTGACTTGAGCTACCGATGAAAGCTTCCTCCCTGGCTCAGCCGGATCGTTTTTTAATAGACTCAAAGAGTGTATTTTTACTCTATGTCCTATGGTAAAACTTGACCATAAGACTGATCGGAGAACAGTTTTGTGGTTTCTCTCATAAAAGATGATCCCGGGATTCTGGAAAAGCCCTGATGTTTTACACTCCTTTTTTTCACTGCATACTATATGCGTTATTTAACCACATGGTTCTCCATTAGCCCCTGCTGTGGACAACAGGACATTTTGAGCAAGGAAAAGTGCCTCAGGCCACGGACACAAAACCAAGCCTTTCAACAGACAGAAAGGACTCATTCAAGTTCACCGCCTCCACCGAAGAGTTCCAGGGCATTAGCCGAAAGAGCTGTCCTGCAGCTGTTAGGCAGATGCCCTGATTGTGGGCCTTGGGATGACCCCACTTTTCGGGATAGTCCAGGGGAGCAGATAAACAGACCTTCGTTGCCTCTTACACACGGTCAAACAAGATGAGATGAAAGGAGAATGTCAAGTCGCTGATGTCATGCCTTGGAGTTGTAGATCAACGTCAGGCTGTATATTTTTGCACACATAGCTTTTCCTTGACCTTATTTCATGCTACTTTTGATCTAGAAATGAGGATGTGCTCATCGGATTACATCTCTGTCTTCTTTGAAAAGTCTGAAAAGTCTCCGTCTTTCATCTGAAAGTCTTTGTGCTGAAACATAAGCAGCTGTCTGCGCTGACAGCATGTCAGAAGCGGGTTCAAGCTCAAACTTGTGGTTGACAGTCATTTTAGGACTACTGTGACACCTGGGTTTACCCTCACGTCATTCTAATCCAATCTGACTTTTTTCAGTGTAAACAAAAGGGGGATTTTGAATTGTACTGCATGGAAAAGAATGACTAATAAATGCACACTTGCTTTCAAACTTCAAAAATGATGCAAAATATCATATAAATGCTACATACAACCTGTACACTATATAGAGTCTTCTTAGGCCATGAGAAACATTTTGTGAAAGAAAATTTAGTCATTATTCACTGGAAATCGTGACAACAGCCTTAGCTCTCCTTTGGCACATTCTCCTTGTTCAGAGTTCTTGAATTAATCATTCTGTTGAGTTGGATCTTTCCAATGAATCATTTGATTCAGTTTACAGAAATGATATGAAATAAATATATAAAGAAAGTGTAATTTAAATTACAGTACTGCTTTAACACAGTGGCGAGGATAGGCGCTACATTGTGCGCTTCTATTATATGGCAAAAGGTAAATGCAATAGCTGTCAATCTACTATGGTTTGCTAATGTTTGGTGAAGCTACAAACGAAAATACTGGTATTGATTGGTCTACTGAAACAATTACACTTGTATACTACTAGCTGAGACCTTTTTCAACGACATATGACAAGTCTATGTATTATGTAATGATAATGCCATTTTTAGCTGTCGGAATTACCTTGCTTGTTTTATCTCAAGAATTGTAAAATGATGTACTTTCATTTTAGAGTAGGCACTGAGGTCCAACATATTTCAACAAAGTCTACTTGCTTTGAAAATTTCTGGCCTCGCCACTGCTTTAACAACATCAGAACAACATCCAGAAAGGCCTCTAGGGCTTTAATGCTCTAATGTTCACTAACATGCTCGCAACTTAACAATGACCTCCCTTTCCAAGTAAACAGACATCCAAAAACAAATATAGATAAGTAGAAACAGGGTTTTTTGAGGAGGGTTTATGTTAGTTTATTCCCTCTCACGCTCTTGCGCTTTGCCTCTGCATTTTTCTCTTTTTTTAAATCCTCTTTGGGAAGCTGGATTTTGATGCTTATTCCATGCAGAACTTCCTGTGGTTTTACTGGCCCTCTCGGCTACTTGACGGGGTTAAAAGTCAACTATCGGTGTGTGTCCTTTTAGTCCAGCCTCAAAAGAAAGGCTTATTGTTTTAATGGAGGGTCTGTTGTGTGTTGTTAACAGCCTCACGTACAGTCATTCAGGTGTGTAATGGGGCGGAAGTTGATAGTGCTCCATCAGAACATAACTGTCTTTGAGATATGATGTATGGACCAAATGGAGCTGGGAAAAGAATTTCCTTTGTTTCAAAGGAAACGGGAGGTGATGGAATGGGAGGGCTGGCCAATTTGACATTACCTTTTTTAGTTAGACAGCCTTTTCTAAAATCAGCGTGATTCATTGGGGTGTGTGGCCTCACTGAAACTACATTTCTTTTATATGTGTCTGTTCTGCGTTGGGTTATTGTTGTGTGATCGTATTAAGTCATAGAGATTGATTTCAAAGCCTTATTATTCTTTGTTTTACAATGCAATTCCCATAGTCCAGCCCTGCATTGTGGTGCACAAACTATTTCTTCTTTTATTGAAAAATGGTATATAACTGACGCAACATTTTCCTCTTTCAAAGCACTAAGATTCTCAGTATTTTTCTTCAGTAAATACACCCAGAATCAGTAAAAGACAAACTATAAAATAACAAACCACAGCAGACATGTTAAATTTGTTCACATAAAAAACAAAAACGATTTAAACAGCCTAGCGTCCGAAAGTGGACAATAATTTAGCATATTATAAGACGACAGTAATGTTTTTTGCAGAGGACATGATTTCCAGTTCCTTTTACTGTTCTACAGTACATAAAACTCAAAACCGTTTTTGCTCAGCTTGGTAAAGCAAAACTTCAAGGTCAAGTTTTATTATTCTGGATGAATAATTCAATCAAGGAGGGACACAAAACTGTCAACATGTCTTTGGAGAGACTTTGGCCTCCATTTTCTTATTAAAAAGTCCAGCTACGCAGGAAGAAAAAAACTCTTCTGGGAATATCCCACTATGAAATTATTTTGTTCTCTCTCTCATAACACACGCCTTGCATTCAGGTGCGTTTTGTGTGAGTTAGGCGTGTTTTAACTAGGCCTTCTTCTATCCAGCATTTGTGAACACAAAAGGAAGACCGCAGACATGCACTCACCCGGGATGGCTGGACCAGACTTGCCCTTTGAGGTTTTGATATGTCATCACTTCCCAAAAGGCTGGGCAAAAACATCACCCCACCCCCAACATTTCTCTAATGCTGCATTCCAGACACCTTGGAATTCTCCCACCTCTTCCTTTAAAACAACCACTGGAATGGTGCTCGAGGTTAGACATCTGGCATCATTTGATGTCATTTCCAAGATGACCGCCCAATTTTAAAGAACAATAAATAAATAAATAAATAAATGTTCTTTCGAACTTTCTATACATCAAAGTATCCTGAAAAAATGTATCACAGTTTCCACAAAAAAAATATTATCAATGTTGAAAACACTTGTGCAACCTAATATGTTATTTCTTGAGGACCAAATCAGTATATTAGAATTATTTCTGGAGAATCATGTGACACTGAAGATTTGGTATATTTAATATTTTTCTATTTGTTGGCTATTTTAGAGCACTCACAAGCATTTTGTTTCTTAATGGTTGAGGCTATACCATAACTGGCGTAACAAAACAAAACTGTCTCAGTGAGTAAAGGCACCATCTTTTTTTGTTTTTTAACATTTGACCATGATTTATGATTCACTGGAACCTTATTCAACTCAGAAATGTCTTGCTATCAGTATTTTAAAGACAAAAATGTTTTAGTATTTACAGTCGATAATTATATCTAAAATATCTCCAACATTTCGGTAAAATATAATATTGCAGTACATTAATCACACAGTAATCCAGGAGTGGCTTGACTGATGGTGGTTTGTTATCAGCAGGCTCTGAAAGGGTTCTGGCTTCAGCTGAGATGAACAGGGCAGTCCGATCTCTGTGAGGAATGTGGAATCACTAAATGACCAATATTAATCCAAAGCTATTCTTGGACAAACTCTTAAAAAAAATAAAAATACAAAAGAAACAACAAAAACTTACATTTCACTATTGTTATGCATTATGCATTTTTTTTTTTAAATTGACATTTCCAGCGGACTGGAATGTTTTCTGGCACTGGTGGGGAAAATATTCCAGAGAGGATGTCATTGAATGTCAGTGAAACCAAATCTCAAAGTCCCTGCTATTTGCATTCAAAACTGAATAAAGCCAAATACTTTCCTTCCATTTGTCACTGTAATATTATTACCGTGCTTTCAGAAAGACTGAAACACTTTCAGCAAACAAGTCGTCTGAATCTGCGAACTATCGCAGAACATCCCCTCATGCACGTCCAAGCACCCTGTAAACGGTAGACAAATTACTCCCTCTCCCAAACAGGTTTTTTTTTTTTATTATTATTATTATTTATTTTTGTGGTTTGAGTCTGAGTGGGTTGTTGTGGTATAACTGAGTGTTTTGACTGCCAGTAACAGGTCTTGAGATTTAAAAGAGATAAAAACAGACCACAATACTCTTATGCGGAATATTTGTTACTATTTATCTTTGACACATCTATACCATTATACCTGACAAAGAGTTGCTTGTCTTCTGCTATAATATAATAAGATATAAAAACAGACATTCTCTCTGTTTTGTCTTTGTTATGTTTAGCACATGGTATTTGCAGATTAATAACCTAATGACATTCAGTCATTTAAAATGTCATTTTTGTTAAAACAAAATAAGGTTTTAACTGGAGCCAAACTGTTTTTACAGACTGTTTCTTGATATATATATATATATATATATATATATATATATATATATAGACTGAAGAGGTTTGTTGGCTATTTTTAGAGCACTCACAAGCATTTTGTTTGTTCATGATTACAGGTATGTTTGTGCCATAACCGGCATAACAAAACAAAATTACTCAGAAATGTCTTTCTATCAGTATACAAAGAACATTTATTTTTGTATTAAGTATATTAACCCACAGACATCAGCTTTGCAAGCTTCAGCTACCATATTGTACAAAAGATTTAGCTATAGCATATTTTTTCATGCATTTACTGACTGCCTACATAAAATTGATCACTGGTTTTGATGCACATTAAGTCTATGTCATGCAGTGATATTCATGTAGTGACTGGTCATGCAGATGTTAAGTTGGTATGTGTCTGAGGGGTGGATGGATACTGTAGGCCTGCTTACCATTATACCTGCCCTGTAATGAACAATTCCATGCTGCGGCCAATGTGATGCCCACCATGAAAGTCCAACATATGGTACAACCCACTCTCAGACTTTTTCCTGACATGTCTAAAATAACAACAGGAGAAATTAATGAGACTATTGGTAGTTAGAGCAGCATGGGAAGTCTCGGTCATAGCCAAGTTATTTGGGTCTGAAGTCTGTATCATTTCTAGCCTCCCACCTTTTCTATCAACCACAGACAGAGATCACAGACTGAACAAAAACAGCCTGATTGAAGGTCTGTTAAAAACAGTCTTCTGTAGCTATTCTTTGAGCTATCTTGCTTCAGCTTTGTTACACTTCCTGTCATCTTCCTTTGATTACAACCACAGCTGAATCCCATTAGGCATGGAAAACTTTATTTTTTCCATTGGCCAACTGTCATATTTTATCTCTTTTTAGACAAAGAAGTGTCTGTTTCACTGCAAAGACCAAAGGAAATAATGTTCTTGTTAACACTTGCCATGTTGATGATATTTATGTCATAGACAAGAGTTCTTTGAGCAGATACCAAAGTTGAATTTAATGCAAACCGTCAGGCAAACGTGGAGCTGCAAGCGTTCTAATCCAGTGTTAGTTCCAGCCTCAGACAGGACCGCACACAGTCCGTTTGCTGAATGTCTGATGCATACTGCACACAAAACTATAAACATTCATGATTGAGCAACTACAAATCAGATTTTACACAATTTCTAGAGGGCCCATTTTCTTGGTGTTTATGTATAGCAGTATGTTATTTTGTAATGATGATGCCAAAAGATGCTTTCTCTTAATACTGTACAAAATAGAGAATAAAACACTTAAAAAAAATTAAGTCCTTTTTATCAGTAATTGGTTAATTAGAAGAGAAGCTTGAACTTCAGTATATGTCTATTCTCAACATCAGGATATCAAATTAAATATATTTATTAGCAAAAGTAAAAGAGTAAAAATATATTTATAAGCAAAAGTAAAAAAAAGTTGTTTTTTTTTTAAAGTTCAAAAAGCAAAAGATTATGGAAGCTTGTTTCCGCCATGAGAAAAATTAAATTGAAACTTTTGTGAGATATAAAGTCAGAATTGCAGATATAAAGTCAGAATTGTGGAGATTACAAAATTGCGAAACAAACTTTCTCAGAATAAAATTGAGAAAAAAAAAGTCAATTGCAAGATAAAAAGATGCAATTACTTTATTTTTTATTCTGTGGCAGAAAAAAAAAAAACTGAATAGTGAGATGTAAAACTCAGAATTCAGAGAAACAAAGGATAAATTGCATGCTATAGGTTTGCAAGATGTAAACTCGGAATTCCAAGGGAAAAAAAATATCAGAATTCTGAGTTTATTTATTTTTCAAGTTAGTCACAATTTCCTTTTTTTTTTTTTTATCCCCTGCATGGCGGAAACAACCTTACATAAGAGATAAAGAGAGTTAAAATAATAAGAATAAAAAAATAAATTTAAAAAAATAATAAAATAAAATATTTATTTCTAAGCATGAAGGATAAGTCACAATGTTTTGTTAATAGTCAAAGTCCTGGCTGTGTGAGACTATTTCAGCCTTGGAGTGTCTTTTGGGGGGAAAAGATCATACTTAAATACAGGTGCATTGCAATAAAACTCCTTGCAGTTGTTGCCCGGGCCTTGCAGCTTCCTCTTTCCATATCAATTCTGCTATATAACATTGCCTGTTGCACAGATCAGGAGTCACATCTGCACGCCTGGGACTAAAGTAAGTGTTTTACAAGCCTCTGTACAGAGAACGATACGCTAATTACAGGGAGCAAAATCGTATTGACGGGGGATGATGTCATCTTTGTTATATTATCTCTGCTTAAAAGCTACTGCAGATGCTCCGACATAAAAATCCTCACTGTCTCCATTCACTCTTTTCACAGAGCACACCTCTAGTATGGGAACAAACTATGGCAAACAGGAGAAGCTTATAGGTGGAAACTGGGAGGAGGAAGGCCAGTTGTTGGCAACCCAATAGGAAGTGCCATGATTCTCTTTGACCTTGGGAGGAAATGACACAGTGGAAATTGCAGCGAGTTGTTGAAGCCAAGAGAAACCGAAGCCTCTGCGCTGTAGGCTCCCGCTGCGTGGGCCCGACCTGGCACTCAATTCCATGGATATGATGTGTTCCGGAAAGAAAGGGTTGGTTAAATGCCTGTTTCAGAATATGGTGAGAATTGGAGAAGTTATTTCCGCTAGAGAGATTGGCTGCAGGTGGTGCATTGTAAAGTAAAACCCCTTCTAGCAGCACTCTCTGTCTTTAACTACTATATTACCATATGTAAATTACCAAAATAGTACTGGTTAAAGGGATAGTTCACCCAAAAATGAAAATTTGCCCATTATTTACTCACCCTCAAGCCATCCAAGGCATATATGACTTCCTTCTTTCAGATGAATCCAATCGGAGTTATATTAAATATTGTCTTTGATCTTCCAAGCTGTTTAATGGCAGTCAGCGGGTGTTGCAGTTCATCAGTCCAAAAGAAGTGAAATAAAGCACATCCATCCATTATAAAAAGTACCTCACATGGCTCCGGGGGGTGAACAAAGGCGAATCGTTGTGTTTTTGTAAGAAAAATATCCATATTCAAAACGTAATAATCACTTTAATATAGCTTGCGCCAACAGTTGTACATGGAAGCAGCTCCGGAGGATGACGTAAGATGTCGGCGTTGCACATGCGCCAGTGAGTCTCGTGACTGCATATACACCTAGGATGCCTTGAGGGTGAGTAATTCATGGGCTAATTTTTATTTTACCCTTTAAATAATGACATCAGTTAGAAAGGCACAACAGAAGAGACATTGATCAAAGCATAAAGGGACATATGGGTTGTATTACCACCTAAACCCAGTTTCCAACAAGCTCGATGACCATATATATATATATATATATATATATAAATAAAACGCTTAGCCGAAATGGACTCTATTTTCACCCCATCAAGCAGGCCACAACAGCTCGTGCGTCTTGTAATTTCAGCCTTTCGCCAAGCCTTAATTGTCTGGTTAGACAGTAAACATAAATTAGTTGCTTGCATCTTTTCAATAGAGAGCTCTACTCTGCAGACAGAAACATTTGCGTTGCTTAGTGAGAAAACAACTTGTAACCAACCTTTGTGATTCAAATGTGGCAACGTCTGTGGTGGGAGAAAGCCATTTTTGACGGAAAAAAATGGTCGGATCACAGACATCTACATGCTGCATGAGGCATGTACGTTATGTATACAGTTTGTGTTGGCCATAACTTCTGCATATGGAACAAGTATGCACTAAAAATCCACAAGAGAAGCTTACAGCCATCAGCTAGTGATGGACGATATCCCGGCTTTTCTAAATACTACCAGGGCAGATATCAATACCAATTCAAAGAATAAAATAGTATTATAGCCATTTATACGCTATATTTAAAAGCTATCAGCAGCAATTAATAAACTTTGAAGTCTACATATATTTTACATAAAGTGTGCAACTTTTCATCACTAATACCAAAATGTAATTTTTTTTCCAAACAAAAGAAAATACAAAAAATGTAATGAAATCTATCTTTCTATCCAGGCAGGATAAATCACAACGTGCTTTTATAGTCAAAAGTCTGGCTATGCAAGACTATTTCAGCCGTTGTTGTATTGGTCTTGCAGATTCTTCCTTCCATATGAATTCTGCAAGTATAGCAAATATAGGCAAATTTAGCTTCATGCTATTCAGTGAAGTTAAAAACTTTGAATGATGATGTTACACTGAGCTGAGGGAGAAAGACTTACAATTCTAACACAATTATTTGTTAACACTAATTTTTCCACACCAATAAACTTAAACTGCTGGTAGTCTTTTATCAGACTTGTGATTAACTAGGTTATGCAAGGCAATGACTTTTAAGTATTAAAGCATTCCTTGCATTCTGTTTAAAAGTAGCCCATAAATATTTCATTGTACGCTCACCTACAGAAGAAGGTGTGACACTTTGCTTGTCAAATAAGATATTAAATCACTCTTAAGTGAAGAATTGACCATAATAACTTTAAGGAATTTTCTTTTTTCAGCAGGATGCTTGTTTTTGCAAGTCCCCTCTTCCTGGATGTCTATGTTCTTGGATTAGCTGAGTGTTTGCCGGGTCCAAATAAAACACAGCTGACGTCAGTCGCTGGAGTCCTGCCCTTCGAACACCAACCCAATCTAAAGCATGATCTCTGAGCAAGATCCTGTCCAGACAATGCCCCACTTCCCTTTACACCAATGCAAACAGGACTGGCCATGGAGCACTCACAGTAAAAACAGGCTGACAAAGAGCTGGGGCTGAATGGGGGTAGAGGAGCCAAAGTCTGGGATTAGCTAGCAGAGGGTTGACGGGGTCCCTGCAGCACGGACGTGAACTTCAAAGGCCTGACCTCTCAGAGCACAGGCACACAGAGTGATGGGAGTGATAGATGCTGTAATCTGAGCTCTTTTTGTCCCGATGGACTGCATCGGTCATCCTGGGTGAATTTACAGGATGGCATTTTGTACTAATGTTGCTGAAAGACACTTTCAGTGGATAGGCTAAAAAACAGATAATAAATTCTCAAAATAATGAAGGGTTTTTTAGTAAATGGCCAATGTTTTTAGAAAATATTGACTGCAAACTTTAGAGGTTTAAACTCAACATTATTTTATTTTACATTTTATGTGAGGTTTGCCATTTTCCAACCCTAAATACAATTTGAATTCCTGATTTTGTTCTGTAGTAAACATTAAAAATAAATGACAGCTTTCATTTTCATTCTCTAAAATTACATTAAAATTAAATTCAATTTTAAATTCAATTAAATAAAATTTAAAATAAATATTAAATTAAATGTTGGTTTAATCTATTCCCTATTAATTTAAATAAGTAAATTTCAATGTTTAATGATTTTCTTAAAATAAATCCTTTTTAACACTAAATAGTTATAATTCCTGATTTGTATGATTTTGTTGTAGCAGTAAACATTAAATATATTAACATTAAATTAAAATAAGACATTCAAAATAAAATAAAATATTTTGTAACTCCATATCAAAATGGTCAAGACTGTCATGACCTTTTAGGTGGAACTGGCCAAAATCAACACTGAAAGAGGGGGAATCAGATTAACATAATAGTTTTCAATAAAAATAACTATGGGATTTGTCTCTCTAATACATTAACAGGACTCCAAAATTGATTACAAACTTTCAGTGGAGATATTTCCATTCTTTTAGAAGTCTTTTTTCTTTTTCTTTCTTTCTTTTTCTTTTTTGCAACCTTGGGAAACTCTAAGAGCAGAACATTGGGTCTCACACTGTGGATTTCACACTTGGCTGTAAGCAGACAACAGGTATTGAGTGGAGCTCCACAATCTTGTTGGATGGCATTACACATCGCTCCTAGTGTCCTGATGGGCCAGTGGAGCTCTCTGGATTCAGTTTTCCTCGCTGACAGCGGTTAATCCACTTTGGCTGGTGTTGGCAGCACCAGGCCAGGGCTCCACAATGCCTTGCTTTGTTGCCCATCACATGTCCTGTGGAGAGCTGCAGATGCGCCCGCGCAGGAGGGACCACTACACTCTTAAAAATAAAGGTGCTTCACGATGCCATAGAAAAACCTTTTTGTCTAAATGGTTCCATAAAGAACCTTTAACATCTGAAGAACCTTTCTGTTTGTCAAAAGGTTCTTTGTGGCGAAAGAAGGTTCTTCAGATTACAAAAAGGTAAGAAAGAGATGGTTCTTTAAAGAACCTTTGACTGAATGGTTCTTTGTGGAACCAAAAATGGTTCTTCTATGGCATCGCTTGAAGAACCTTTTGAAGCACCTTTATTTTTAAGAGTGTATGGCCGACTTCATCAGCTCTGCAACCCCTCTGAGATCTGCCTCTCCGGCACATCAGTCCCTCAGCTTCTGTAAGAACAGCTGCCAGCAGCTCACAGTTTAACCCATGGGCCGTTAAGGACGTCAGCACAGATTATGGAATTAAACTGACTATGATTAGGAACAGATATCACCACAGAGATGCCTGACGTCTGGTAGCAGTCTGGGGGACTGTCTTTATCATCTTTAATGTGCTCTCTAGTGGTTTTGTTTTATTTGATTTTATTTGCCCCCTTACAACCAAAGGTCGTAAAACAATGAACTCCGAGTTATTACAGTAGATCACGTTCCAGAGATCCCAAATTCTTGTTTCCCTTCAGCGTTCCAAAAGCTTGTGACTTGAGACAAACTGCTTAATATCATTATCTTCAAAGAAGCCACAGGAAAAGAAATCAGATTCATGCAGATGAACTTTGAGATTTGCTAAATGCATGGCACCCCTTTGAGAGAAATGAACTGTGAGGCTTCAAAGAGGACAGATAACAAGAGCCGTTTACTTTGATGCAAAACTGCACTGCAGTGTATGTCACACCCACAACCAGCCCCATTCACCATGATGAATGTCAGCAGATGTCAGCACATTAGGTTACCATGGGAATTTGTTTTTGTTGTTTTTGAAAACAGGTGACAATCACATCCTTGCCCTATTTTTTTAACCTTATTTATTTACTTACTGATAGCACACTCCCGGTCTTATTGTGAAAAATGAATTTTTGTATTTTAATCTAAAATAAAATGAATTAATTAAATACAATATTGTGAATTATTATTTTTTGTACATTAATTTAAAAATTAAATTAATAAATTAAATATTGTGACTGATTATTTTTGTGAATTATTTTGAGCAAAAATTGAATTAAAACAAATTAAATAAAACAGAAACTTAAATCTAATGATTATATGATAATGTACGTTAAACTTAAAATACAAAAAAATACTGTCACTGATTAATTTATGCACACACTTAAAATTAAATAATTTAATTTAATATCGTGAAAAATTATCTTGAGCATACATGAATCCAATATTAAATCAAATATTGTGAAAAAATTGTGCTTGTTAATCTAAAATTATGATGAATTATTAATTTCTGCTTGTTAATCTAAAATTAAATAACTACAATAAATAAAATACTGTGAATAATTCATCTGTGCAAATTAATTTAGGAATAAATAAAAATATCGAATACAAATAATTAATCTTTAATTAAATACATTAATAACTAAAAAGTAAACACTTTTTGAGAGCCCACTTTTCACAATCTATGGGTATGTGTGTCACACACAGTTGCAGAGAGCACACGATGAAGATCAGGTTCAAAAGTCTTTGATAATCCACAAAAAGGCTAATCCAAAAAAGGCAGGCAAACTAAATACAACCGTAACCCAGAGATATGCATTGATGCAGAAGTCTACACTGACATGAATAGACAAATGAGAAGTGAAAACACAGCAATTTATATACAAAGGCAAACAAGGGTAATTAATGACACTCAGTTGGACAGAATAACGAAAAATCAAATGAGTGACTGGTGACAAATTAAACTCGGGCAGGCAGGATTACAACAGAGACAAATAACAAACTCAAAACCAAACATAACAGACAATGTGTTGTTGAGTATCCTCAGAAATACAGCACATTACAGAAGTAAACAACCATATTCTCTTTCTTTCTACAGCTGTGCTTCATTTCATAATTTACGTAAATATATGGCTCTTACTCAGTTTTCTAAGAGCCAAAGCCATGTGCTGTGCAAGGAAGAGCACTTTCTCTCTCAGTATGCTGAACTCTGGCATGTTGTTTCAATAGGTCTGAAAGCCTCAGTAAGCGAAAGGAAATCCCCCCTCGGTGAATCAGAGCTGCCAGTATGTGTGTGTCCAAGCCTCATTTCACCAGAACACTGACCTTTTACACACACACACACACACACACACTCATAGACACATATACATAAAGTAACAGAAGTTCACAAAAATAAATAGCCTAACTTGTTCTTTATGGATCGATGCACAGTGTTTATGGTTAGACAGCAAAGATTGTATAAATAGTCAAAAAAAGCCACTGAAATGTCCATATTTAGTGACAGGACATCACATATGTGAAGTGAATTTGAGTGGCATCAACAACTTCTTCAAAACAATTTTTAAAAATGATATTTATATAGTCAAAGATTGCTAAGGAAAGACTCTTGATATGAGTTTCCAAAGAACACATTCAAATAATTCAAGTCTTTTCTTCCTTCTCAGTCATGTTAATAGTTGAGCAAGTTGTTTTGCAGTCTTGCTTCTGTGGCATTGTGAGTGGCAAGCTCTACCATAAAACCATCGATGTGCCAGATACCAGACACGCAGCCAATCGAATGTAAGAAGCAGGCTACAAATATTCAGTGGAAGAAAACAATGTCATTGTTGTTTTTGAAAATCAAAGTGCTGGAAAGTAATATTCTGTGTAGAGCACAAATTCAAGCCTCTCTCTTCTTTGCTGAAGTTTTTGCCAGAGTTTCTAACCATAGTAAAGCCTAATTAGAAGCTACACATGTTAAATACCAGTTTTGGTTATGAGAAAGTTTCTTCTAGAAAGTATGAATTCAGAAAAGCCATACTCAAAAAGGGGGGGGGAGGGGGGAAAAGAGAGAGAGAGAGAGAGAGAGAGAGAGAGAGAGAGAGAGAGAGAGAGAGAGAGAGAGAGAGAGAGAGAGAGAGAGAGAGAGAGAGAGAGAGAGAGAGAGAGAGAGAGAGAGAGAGAGAGAGAGAGAGAGAGAGAGAGAGAGAGAGAGAGAGAGAGAGAGAGAGAGAGAGAGAGAGAGAGAGAGAGAGAGAGAGAGAGAGAGAGAGAGAGAGAGAGAGAGAGAGAGAGAGAGAGAGAGAGAGAGAGAGAGAGAGAGAGAGAGAGAGAGAGAGAGAGAGAGAGAGAGAGAGAGAGAGAGAGAGAACAAAATCAAAGAAAAAAGCGTGACTAATTAAGATCCGATTTCTTATTTCTCTTTGGCAGGGTGACTGATTATAATGAGAAGGAATTCGCCAAACTGTTTGAATTACTTGTGCTTGCTAAGTTTACTATTGCTCATTCTTAAGAATTTGAACGAACTCGTAACCCGAAGGCCTTTCATACATTCATACATCTCCGACGTGTACTAATGGCCATATTAACTGAATACAGAATTCAGACTAAATCTGTATAATGTGAAATATTATTAAATTAAGTTTAAATTGAAAATGTAATTTAACAGCAGTTTCTATTCAGTAAACCTGACTAAATAAAGACAATTCAACCAGTTTATATATCTACATTTTGTGACCTTTCCAAACAACCAATTTATAATGTATGGTCATTATTAAAGGAAATATTCAATGTAGTAATCATCACTCATTTCATCAGAATTATTGCACTTTCACATAAGCACAAATCAAGAGAACATCAACTCATGGTTTATTCACATCATCTAGTTTCCTGATGTATAATATTCATCATATACATTAACACAATCTTTACAATATGAAAACTGGAACAACAAGCCAATATTAAGTCCAACGATTCCAAATTATGTTAATGATTCTCTATTAAAACAGTGGGGGGGGAAAAAAGTGTCACGGAAGTTGTGTGCATTTATTCAGCAACCACAAAAATCGCAAACAATATCAGAATTCATGTTTGGATTTATTACACTTTAGTCACAGCAAACAGTGTGAACGTCCACGTGAAAGAAAACAGACTATACGCTTTCATTCAAGCAGAATATCGCCGTGGAGATCACTAAACTCTAACATACATGTTTTCCGGTGTTTTCAGATCATCTGTGTGTGTTTTTTTTTTATCAGCGAAGTAAAGCACTGGAGAAACACTCTGATTGGGAGGGTTAACTCGACATCTGGCAACCCCAAACATGAACGCTTATGGAGGCTTAATGCAAATGTCAAATGAAAATGAAATATTTTTTAGGATAAATAACCAGCAGGCAAATATTGCAGACAACTATGCCTAATTAATCATGAGAAGCAGAAATCGTAAATCACAAGTACAATCTGATTTATCATGCAGCCCTACTCAAGTCTCCAAACAGATTTTTGGTTGCATAACCAGATCGTGAGCAAACTTATTTTGAACAGTGTTTGTAAACATATGAAGAGAATGAAATAGCATCATAGAGCATGTGCAGCACAGAGTGAGAATATCTCTCTGGACAGGCAGAAATAAACAGTGCAATGGCTGCCAGGTGCCATCGGGATCGTCTCATTAAAAAAAAAAACAGTAACAGCAACCCTGAAGTCATATGTGCCTCTCACACTGCATTACTGATTCAAGTTCCAGAGACTTGTTTCTGTCCCTGAACCGCGCCACATCTAAAAACACCTTTCTAGCCTTAGGTGACAGCTTGTAATACTTTCAGTGAAAACCGCTTATGGTTGGAGATGGCTGGGCTAAACCTGAGTGTTGATTCAAGCTGTCAGAATGGCATATGGTCACTGGCTCTCCCCAGAGAGATGTTATTCACGGGTGGACGGAAGAACGAATGCCCCAGGTATCAGTTTTCTGACCCACATACGAATGTGTGCTGACAAACATACTATGTGGGACTCGTCTGGAAGCAAACCAAGCTTGTTAAGAGTACGCAGAAGTCATGAGCTTAGCAACTTCAGTTGTATTTTTATCTCTCTTTAATTAGGGGATGGAAAGAAAAGGGCAATGGAAGGAAACAGAAATAGAAGCGAGAGAGTGAAGTGAACAAGAGAAAGGAAGAAAGTCAAGATGTACACTCATTCAAGTCTCTTATGCTCAACAAGACTGCATTTATTTGATGAAAAATACAGCAAAAACAGTGAAATATTATTACAACAAAAAAAAAAAAAAACTGTAAATATTATTACAACAAAAAAAAAAAAACTGTTTGATTATTATTATATTTTAAAATTTAATTTTTCCTGTGATGGCAAAGCTGGATATTATTGTGGAAACTGATAATTTTTTTTTTCAGGATTGAACAGAAGGATGAATAGAAAGTTCAAAAGAACAGCAGTGCACATTATAAAATCTAGTAAGCTGCATCTGTAGCAAGCATTTAATTAAATTTTAAAGCAGAATTTGCCTTGCAGATGAAGTAAGAGAAAAGTAAAAAAAATAATTACAGACTATTTCCCCCAAAATATGTGCGCGCTATTTATATTCATGCATTGCATATTTGCACAGACTGTGCATTAGCATTATTAAGAGCATCTCATGCGTTTCTTGTGCAGAAAACTATTTGTAGTAACTGCCTATGTAGTATGTTCGCTTTTGAGGGTCCATTCCATTTAGGAGGCTGCCTTAGAAGGCAACTGCCTATGTAGGCCGTAGACAGCTCACTAGGTGTTGGAACAGAGCCTTATTCTGAGTGCATGAGGAGAAGGAATGCTTTGTTTTACTGCTTCAAAAGGTCATGTTATGATAACCCTCTGCATTAAAATATTTATGCACTCAGTGGACCATGGAAGAGGAAAAAAAAAAAAAAAACTTTAATAAAAAAGGATCACGGCCGTCATTCGCTGGTATGTGTTCCTGTTAACATTACCGTGCAAGCTCTGCTGAACATTAAGACACGTAGGATTTTACACGAGACATTTGTTCAGTAATCAGTTGCACCACACTGATTGCACTGTATGGTTTTGACCAAAAAATAAAATAAAATAAAATATACATCTTATAATATATTAAAAATAACCATCACATACTATACAAGTCATTTGTTCAGGAATCAGTTAGACTACACTGATCATGCTGTATGGTTTTGATTCACTAAAAAGATAAGAGTCTCATAAGAGTCTTTTGCTCAGGAATCAACTGGACTGTGTTGGTTGCGCTATATATAATTTTGATTTACTAAAAAGAATTGGCTCATAAGAGTCACTAAACAGAAATTACCTAATGAGTGTCATTTGTTCGAGAATCAAGACTACACTGGATGAGCTGTAATGTTTAGCATGTCCTGTGTTTGCAACCCTGTAGAACATCTGGGAACTGCAAAGCAACTTTATTCAGAATAAAACAAGCATCTGAGTGGAAAAAAAAAAATGGAACATCTCTCAACACAGGCAGGCACTTTAATGGGAAACTGGTCTGACTGCTTCAAAAATAAGAATTGATCCCAGACTCTGAGAGTTTCCCCCTAATCTACAAGTCCCAGTCATATGCCCTACTTCTAAAGGTTTTTCAAACCCACATCCTCCACTTAACCAATACATGTCATCATCGACAAACTCAGTGCAGTTCTTAGCCCAAACAACTCAAAGCAGAGGCCAGATGGAAGCCCATCTCAAAATGACTGGAGAGGCAAGTTGTCTGGGATGGAATGGGGCAGATAACGTTTCACCAGCTAAAGGAAATCAAATCTGTGAGCCACTTTGACAGGAAATTAAACAGAACAACATGGTTTAAGACAAAAGCCCAACCAAGCACAGAGGGATTCCTCAATGCCAGACCCAAATGATCTGAAACTCAATAGGACGTACATGCAATCACTCTCCAGGGGCCTACCTCATCTGGAGATGAACGTCAAGATCAACTCCCATACACTAAAATATCTGGAGCTTAAAGATCATGTGCTTGGAGAAACGTGCAGCATTAACATCCATATCCATCTCTGGTGATATCTTCCTCCCTCCAAAAATATTGCTTTAATAATCTCACAATAGGCCAGACCAACATACTGAAACCATGAAGCACACACTCAATCTGTATTCCATCCAAATGTCTCATTCTATTAGCGAAAGGGTTATCAAATCAAGCCCAGACGCGTGGTTATGTGCTCCAACCTGTCATTTCCAGTGCTATTAATAAAGTTGCTGAAGAAAAGAAAACCACATCTGGAACATCTCACAACTGGCCTCTGCTTGTGAGAGGCGTCTCCTTTGACCAACCTCAATCGAAGATCCAGATAAAACACAAAATTAAACTTCAAGACTATGGCAAACGCATCAGACCCGGTGGACTAACCATACCAACCACATATTGATGTCATTATGGCGATCAACCACTTTCTACAAATCACATGCCTTGATATATGAACATCATCTAATATTTTAACCCATTTATGTCTGATATATAAAATAATAAAATAACTGTCAGGAACAATCTATTTGGAACAGTTTATTGAACCTTTAGTATTGTGTGTGTGTGTCTCTGTGTTTTGCTGAATATCATATTTGATACATCAGGCTTTGATGGCTTCCAATAATATGTATTGTAAGATGACATTTAAATGATTAGTTTATGATAAAAGCTCCGTTTTTAATGTAGGTGCCAAAACTCAATGCCACGCAAGACGATGATTGAGATTGTCATATTTGATACTCACACTTCCCAACATGATGTTTTAAAATGTATGGTTGTAAACCTAAATTTCTTCAGTCCAGCAAGTGTTCATCTTAAAATATCAATAACAGTATAAAAACAGTTATTCTTGCTTTAGAAAAAAATAAGTAAAGATTTCACAGCAAAAGATGTGCACCATGCCCTGAGGGGGATGTTTTTAGAATTTTTACTTACCAAAAAAAAAAAAAATAAATAAAAAAAAATAAACTATTAATCACATCACAGAAGGCATGTAGTATATTGTGAACAACAGTTTTTCAGCTAAGTTTTGATAAGGTTTCTAACTTGGAGGCCTTAGAAGAATTTGCATATCTAATATCATACACTTTACACACTTAAATCTCAATTTTTATTGCTCACTATGCTAAACTAGGCAGTCTGATGGATGCAGTTTTTTGTTTCATTATGCCTTTTATGCTCTTCAATCCGTTTGAGCTCAAAAGGTAGGTCCAACCTGGTTCCAGTTCTATGTTACCATGTGTCCTGCCTTCAAACCAGCCATGCACCCTCTTGTCTAATAACCCAAAATAAACCTCAGTCCTCATCAACAGAAATAGAGGGATGTGGTGTGGTTTTGGCACTACCCAGCCTGCAGGGAGCAATGGAGGATGTGCATCTCGGCAGCATCCCTCCACACCCTCTGGGCTCCTTTCAACACCCAATCAGCCACAGCAACAAAGAAATATGGACCTGCAGCACCCGGCCAGCATACAATTTACGACACCTCAAAGGTGCTTTTTATGTGGAGGACGGTGTGCAAATTTACAAATAAAACCTTCAATTCCTTTCAGACTCACCATTGGAAAAACCCACAACCAAGGTTGGAAAACTCGTGGACTTTACGTTATGTTCTTCGGGGTTCGTGTAGGATAGTTTGCTTTTGCCACCCTTGCACATGTCATACACACACTAAAAGACAAATGCTAAAAGAAAACAGTGAGTTTTGGGTGACAGGCTGCATGTATGTCAGTTTCAGGCAGAGTGAAGCAGGACTGCTTTCTCAAGAGTGTTACTTTTCACCAAAGCCTCCAAAATCAACATTCCATCGAAAGATAGATAGATAGATAGATAGATAGATGTTGGAACTTTGTGCAGGCATGGATTTCACAGACCTGGCCTCATCTCAAGGCTCAAAGACTGAAGCCATTTGTCTATGTAGACATGGTCAACTACCTGTAATCTGTCAGATGATGGTCCAGTGACTAGACGTGAAAAACAATGATTAATTGGGTCTTTAGGCACAAACAGAGTGAACAGCCAAAAACTGTCATAGCTGTAATTTAGAAGTTAGCACACATGCCTTGATACTCATGTGGGCGATGCAAGTTCAAATCATGCTTGCGACATTTCCTGATACTCTTCACTGCTCTTGACTATTTCTTGTCTTATCTCTCACTGTCCCTATTAATGAAGTATAAATATTGTATATTATGAAGCATAAAATAAAGCATATTGATAAAAATGAATATTCAGCCAGATTTTTTATGTTTTTAAAGACATTTAGTTATATTTTAATTGATAAAAATACAGGAAAACAGTAATATTGTGAAATATTACATTTTTAAAACAAAGTTAGTAAACTTTCCATTTTAAACGTCATTTATTTCTATGATTGCAAAGCCGAATTTTCAACATCTAGTTTTCAGTGTCACATGATCCTTTACAGAAATCATTTTAATATGTTAATTTGGTGCTCATTATTTATTATCAATGTTGAAAACAGTGGTGCTGCAAAATATTTTTGTGGTAACCATGACAGAATTTTCTGGATTCTTTTATGAATAAACGTTTAAAAGAACAGCATTTATTTGAAACGGTACAAACAATTTTTTATGACTACAGTATGCAGGTCTTGCAAAAACACCCCATACTTTAGCACTGAAAAAAAAAAAAACAGGGAAATACAGAGAAATATTATCCAGGCAGCAATAAACTAAAGTAAAACTGCTCAATGCATCTGCTTTTAATGAATTTCAGGAGTGCAGCACAGACAATACCAATACTATCAGCGTCTGGGCATCTCAATTCTCCATTTCTGATATACATGTTAAACTGGGGTGTTCGTGGACCCCTGCTATCTCTCAGCTGGCCTCTGAGCTGTACTGCCATAAAGTGAGTTCAGAATTTAAAATTGCTTTTGTAGGTGATGTCATGGTGGAAATGTCCAGACATCTGTCAGCCTCACAATTTAATGTGGAATCTTTCTGTGCTTGCGCTAAAGATAAAACACAAGGACATCACAGATTAAAAAAAATAAATAAATACAAGATGGGAACCATCATTATTTTCCATTAGAAAATACATAAGGTACAAGGCACTTAAATGTGGGGAAATTGACATCTTTATGTAATCATCCCATTACTTGAGGAAACTGCTCAAGCGTCAGAGCATTAAACTGGAATCCTAATTCTGGCTATGACTTCAAAGTGTTTTCACATAGTGCATGTCTCTCGAAAGGTCTCCAGGTGAAAATCATCAAATAATTTCAAGCTTCATTTCTTCTGTGTGGAAAATAGAAAGCGAAAGAATTCTGTTTTGCCTAAAATGTGCACTCGAAATCACCCAAAGCAGTGTCACAGGTCAGCGCGGAAGGACACCAGTGAAAAGATGCTGCCGGAACTGAGTCTTTGCACAAATATGTGTCAGTTCCATTAGAAGAGGCCTTCCAACAGCCCATAA
Source organism: Sinocyclocheilus anshuiensis (assembly GCF_001515605.1). Lineage (NCBI taxonomy): Eukaryota > Metazoa > Chordata > Actinopteri > Cypriniformes > Cyprinidae > Sinocyclocheilus > Sinocyclocheilus anshuiensis. The sequence continues at coordinate 131,417 of NW_015548201.1, read as the reverse complement.
TGGCAGCAAGGGACCTCAACCAACATGACATATAGGTTTAACGGTACAGAGAACTCCCTAAATGGGAAACAACCAGAGGTGGCTAGAGGAACCTTTAGTGAACTACTCCAGGATCTTTCCTATCATAATGGACCAGCCTGGAATATAAACATTCTTCAGGTTATCCTTTACATGACCACAGACAGAGCAGGAGAGGATCTCTGATGCATCATTTATCAAAGCTCTCTATGAGGTGTTTAACTACAAATGAATCCAGTGAACAGCAGACAACCATGCTTTTGGTGTCTGACAATATCCTAAGTCTAAAGTCTCTCCTGGTATGGGGAGTTTTTACTGTGGCAGTTTTCACTTCTACTCTGGACTTTTATAACTTGTGAGGTTTGGCTGCGTTTTACTGAACACTTTACATGCACATAATTAGCCTGTAGCACATTTGCAGAAAGAGGCAACACAAGGCATTTTCGGCCTCTAATGCATCTACACAGGTCTTTCATGAAGATTAAATGAAGTAACAAATCATCAGGCTTTAAAATCATGATTCGTGCTGTGCCTCTGTATAGTTATTACAGATGTGCCACTTCCTTGTGAATAAAATTATGACCATGAGTTGACAGGTCATTTTGTTCTGTTTACTCATTACTAATACATGGGCAGTTGACTTGAAATACTTTTGGGATACTGATGTGTGGTGCTATACTTCTAAGACTATTTTACACATTTTAAAAAAATCATCATTATTATTATTATTATTATTATTATTATTATTATTATTATTATTATTATTATTATTATTATTATTATTATTATTATTATTATTATTATTATTATTATTATTATTATTATTATTATTATTATTATTATTATTATTATTATTATTATTATTATTATTATTATTATTATTATTATACCACTTTAGTGTATCTTGCCTGTCACCCAGCATTTATTTTGCCGTATGTTGAATGTATATAAATGTAAATTAAAATCAGTTTCAAACTGTTTTCTTTCCTCCACCTTCTTTTGAAAGGTCAGAAGATACTTTTAATCTATCTTCCTCTAAAGATACTGAAAAATCAGCACATAAAGTGTTTTGGCCTTGCTGGCATATGCAGACATGCCTATTATGAAGAAAAATGAATGCGTCATACATGGAAGCTACGGTTTCCTTTTCTTAATAGAAGCATAGTTTAAGAATTATCTGCGAAGCAAGGAGACAAAACACATCTGGTTACTGTTCCAAAAAATGAACACGAAAAAAAAATTTGATTTCCACATCCACATCATTTACGGAGAGTACCACAACCATGCCAATGTCAACAGTGCAGAGAAACACAGAGGTCTGCCAATTACTGTTAAAGCTCACTTTATTTTTATACCCAGACTCCCCAGCACAATTGCTATAGACTGTTAGAGGCATTACACTAAGACCTCACTTTGTCACCTTTGTAAAATATAATAATCAGGTGTGCTGTAATGTGTACCTGTGTGTGCACTGCAGCACAGCCAGTGCTGCAGTGTTTAGTTAGGACACAAGAACTATGACATCATGCTAAAATACACTGTGGGACATTGTGTTATTTGTAAAATACAGGGCAGTAAATGTTTAACCAGACAGTACAGACTCACAGTTTTGAATCGTACCATTGACAAAGTCAATTTATTCTTGGTTTTTCCTGACTTCATTAGGTTAAGAGCACATTAAGGCCTGTGGAAAGTAGATTCTTCTTAGCATGGCTCTCTAAACACTGTACATAAAGCCATTTTAAAGCCTCTAGTTTACATTCATGCATTCAGCAAAGATAACATTTAAAAAAAAAAACAGCTTTTAATTTGATGGATATTATTAACAACTCATAACAAGTTGCTGTCAAGTGAAGTAAGACATATACGGATCATATACCTGAAAGGCCGGTCTGTTGACTGCACAATGTCAAATATTAAGACCATGATACATTTTATACATGATAGACTGCCATCTGGTGGACAGCATCTAACATTGAATGAATATTACAGGAAAAAGTTTACCCAAACATTTAAACGCTTTAATTACTCACCGTCTTGTCGTTCCAGTTATAAATTGACCTTTTCAATTATTCAAGGATAAGATGCAAGAATGATCCAAAATAAGACGTATTGGAATATTGCTCATTGAAACGCTGTTGACATCAGTTGCGTTTAGCGTGCTGGTATGTAATTAATTAAGACGTTTTCTTAATCAAAACAAGATGCACTGTTGAAATACGTGAAATACAAGGCCTAATTAAATCGCGAAGGTAAAACGTGACTCTCTCCTCGGGCTATATTTAAATAAGAGAAATAAAAAAACAGTATACAACATTAGTATGCTATTACAACTGATTGCGAACTGATATGTACTACTTAATTCGACAGAGGTCCTTATAACGGGGTGAAGGAGGGAGGAGCTAGGAAACAAGGAATTATCAATTAGTCAATGAGTTGAACGTGAGATCCAGATCAGTATGGATGAATTCGGAATAGCATACTACCGCCACACTACTACAATATGCTGTAGTGCAGGGGTGCCCAACCCTGCTCCTGGCGATCGACTGTCCTGCAAAGTTCAGCTCCAACCCTAATCAAACACACCTGAAGCAACTAATTAGGGTCTTCAGGATCGCTTAAAAATTAAAGGCAGGTGTCTTTGATTAGAGTTGGAGCTAAACTTTGCCTTCAGGATCACTTAAAAATTAAAGGCAGGTGTCTTTGATTAGAGTTGGAGCTAAACTTTGCAGGACAGTCGATCACCAGGAGCAGGGTTGGGCACCCCTGCTGTAGTGCAACTACTTTTATGGTGTTTTTAATGGTTAATCATTTAAACCATAGTCCCCGTTCACTTTTATTATAATGAAATTAGTGTCCAAAAAGAAGAAAACCATATAGATAAATGATTTGATTTATTTTTGATAAAATTGAAAAGAAATTAGGGAAAAACAGTTCCTGTAAATAAAGTTTAAAAAGGCTTATTCCTTTATTATTTTTAAGTAAATGTTAAATGTTCTTTTCAGAATATAAAGTATAAAGTATTACGTTTAAATATAAACCATTAATAATAATTAGGGATGCTAATGCTAATTGGTATTGGTATCAGCCCGATACTGAGCTCCTGTACTCGTACTGGTTCAAATGCCCCATACCAAGCAGCATGTGTTAAGTGCCATATTCAGACAATGAAACAC